>NW_020185337.1:2699108-2851168 GCF_003031525.2 Neophocaena asiaeorientalis asiaeorientalis | reverse complement strand
TTTTAATATTTTTTGTTATTTTATTTATTTATTTACTATTTATTTATTTTTGTGTGTGTGGTATGCGGACCTCTCACTGCTGCGACCTCTCCCGTTGCGGAGCATGGGCTCCGGACGCGCAGGCTCAGCGGCCATGGCTCACGGGCCCAGCCGTTCTGCGGCACGTGGGATCTTCCCGGACCAGGGCACGAACCCGTGCCCCCTGCATCGGCAGGTGGACTCTCAACCACTGCGCCACCAGGGAAGCCCTCTTTATTTTTTATTGAAGTATAGTTGATGTACCATATTATAGAAGTTACAGGTGTACAACATAGTGATTCACAAATTTTAAAGGTTTTACTCCATTTATAGTTATTATAAAATATTGGCTATATTCCCTGTTTTGTATAGTATATCCTTGTAGCTTATTTTTTACATAACAGTTTGTGCCTCTTACCCCCCAACCTCAAATTTCTCCTCCCCACTGGTAACCACTAGTTTGTTCTCTATGTCTGTGAGTCTGCTTCATTTTTGTTATATTCACTAGTTTGTTTGGTTTTTTTAGATTCCATATATAAGTGAGATCATACAGTATTTGTCTTTCTCTGTCTGACTTATTTCACTTAGCATAATAATATCCTCCAAGTTCATTCCTGTTGCTGCAAATACTACTCAGCCATAAAAAAGGAAGACCCAGATTTCTTTTCTTCATGCTGTACAGTCCCCCTCCCAGCTGTAGGCACTGTGGCCAAATGCCAAGCATTAAAATATCCCAAGAAAGATGAGGACAGAAGCTAAAGCAGAAAGGAATCAGAAGGGGAAAAATAATCATTCAAATGACACCCAGTTACAATTAAATACAGAACTAAAACTGAGCAAATTTTTGGTTACTCTCTCTATGAGTAATGTTTGTACTTTGAGACTTTTAAAATATTTAAGGCAAGAAGAAATAAAATGCATGGCAACCAGTTAAGGTCATACATTTAGGACAAAAGTGATAAAATATTAAAATGAAAGAAATAAATGTTCTAACTGAAATACTGAGATTCTGTGAAGATGAATTATTCAGGGTTAGAAACACATGCGTCCTCCAATCTTATTATGTAACAGGGGGAAGATGGTAGTAAAGATCAAGGGTAGAGCAATGCCAAGAAATGAAGAAATGATGGTGGTATTGCTTAATAATATGCTAACTTTATGCTTCATTTCAAGGGAAGGGACTTCAAAGAAAGAAGAGGAATGGTTGGCTAGTGTGAAATGGAGTTGGGAGTATAGATTCTCAGGGCTTGAGAGTGGTGCTTTCATTCAGGACACCTAAGCGGTCAGGACAGACTAGGTTGTGCAGCAGTAACAGCCCCAAGCCTCAGGGTCTAAAACAACACAGTTTTACTTCCTGCTCACAGTAGAGGTCTATCATGAGCTGGTAAAGTCCTCTGTTCACTGTCACTTAGGGAGTGAGGTTGCCCATGTCACAGCCACCGTCTTGAACTTGGCCAATCTCTGTTCTAAAGGGAAGTGAGAGCCTAGGGTTTCAGATCATATGAAATGCCAAGGTCCAGAAGTGACACATGTCATTTTTCTCACTGGTTAGGACACTTCAGGGTGGTCAGAAAGTTCAATGTTACCCTCTTCCCCAAAGTGAGGAAGGACCAAAAAGATGTGGAGAATATTCCTAGTGATTCCCATGAAGTGCAGTATGGCATTTGTTGGAAGGGAAATCTTGTTTGCTTGGCTAGAGCTTCACACCTTCTATTTTCATGAAAACACAAAAGAATGACTCCTGACCCCAGCACTTAAAGTGAGTAGAACATTTGTGGCTGAAATGTTCATAAACTCAGAATGACTTTAAGGAAGGGATTTTAGCTTTAATTTTAGTACTCATTGTCATAGATGTAATGGAAATCCAGTAGACACGGGAACAGGCAAGGGCCCTAACAATCATCTAGCCTCAGGATCTTGAATTCAAATGGCCACAGGGTCAAGGCAGGTAATGTGAATGAGTGGAGCGGCCTGGAGTCATACAAGGAGGAGGGGTGGGACAGGGTGACAGAGAGGACACGTCCTGTCTGAAGGGAGCAGCTGCTTCTCAGCACCAGCTAATTGTCATCATGACAGATTGTGAAATGACTGTTGCCAGATTTTCTGATTTTTTAAGAGAAGCCAGAGACAAAGGGTTTTTTTGTTTATCAAAATCATAAATGTGACAATTTCTGATTTTTAAACATTGGTTTCACATTTTAACTTTTTTTTTTTGGCCAAGCCGGGTGGTGTGCGGGATCTTATTTCCCCGACCAGGGATCAAACCCGTACCCCCTGCAGTGGAAGAGCACTGAGTCTTAACCACTGGACCGCCAGGGAAGTCCCCTCAAAATTTTAACTTTTTATAACACCATTTGGAACCAACAAAACATGGCTTGAGCCCATGGCCTACCAGTTTGTGATGATGAATTTAGTCATGTTTTTCACCACCTTTTCTCCACCACCACCCCTTCCCTGCATCCCCCTCCCCACAAGCAGCACAGCAAACCTTTGGTCCAAATTGAACTCAGAAGCCCAATCTGTAGAATGGTTGTATCTGAGGAACTGCTCTGCCTGGAGCAAATTAAGGGGTCAGACCCTAAAATTCAGCTCTTTCCCTCTTCTCGCAGGACTCAAGAAGCACAGTGTGAAAACCAGGAGATGAGTGCAAAGCTCTCCTTCTGCAGGAGATAGACCACCCAGCCACCTAACTCTCGGTCCAGCTCCTCTTCCAGAGCATCTGTGGCTGGTGCAGAGAGCGGGCATCAAATGCGCTGACTGAATGCCTGCTGAAGCTCTCTGTTTATTTAGAGATTCACTGGGGACTCTCTTTGACATGATTTTGGTTGGCAAGGTCATCACCACCTTCACCATCACCAAATGTGCCCTGAAAGACTCTGCTGGAAACATATGAGGCAAATGATGCAGACATTGCCTTCGCCAAGGAACTGTTTTCTAAGATATGCATTTCCATCTCAGCAAGCTCAGAGACAAACACCCAGGCACTATGCTCTAAAGAAGTTACACTGATAAATTAGGGGAGCAACATCCTGGGGAACATCTGCACAGGTGTTCAGTGTGTTGTGGGAGACGGAAAGTGTGAGTGGCATGACAGACCTGGCGGCAGGAGTGGGAAGGAGTACATGGAATCATTGGTGTACGACAGTTTGAATATTTTAATAGTCATTACTACTTTTCAAAGAATGCCTTGTATCTGCACCCAGACCTTTAAGGTCTGGGTGTGTGTGTGTGTGTGTGTGTGTGTGTATGTGTGTGTGTGAGTAATTTTATATATATATATATATTTATTTATTTATGTATATAGTTTTATTTTTAAATAAAAGATTATGTTATTTTTTAATTGAAGCATAGCTGGTTTACAATATTATGTTAGTTTCAGGTGTACAGCAAAATGATTCAGTTATAAATATATATATATATATTATACCTATATTCTATTTTAGATTTTTTCCATTATAGGTTATCACAAGACATTGAATATAGTTCCCTGTGCTATACAGTAACTCTTTGTGGTTTATGATTATGTTATTTTTTTAATTCAAATATGAATACACAGAAAAGAAAAATAACCAGCCTCACCAATTATCTGATCCAGGGGTCAAATTATGGTCCCTGGGCCAAATTCATCCCACTACCTGTTTCTGTTTATAAAGTTTTATTGGAATAGAGTCATGCTCATCTACTTATATACACCAATGAAGCATTTATGCTGTAATGGCAGAGTTGAGTAGTTGCAACACTGGCTGTATGGACTATACAATCTAAATATTTACTACCTGGCTCTTTACAAAAAAAGTTTCCCTACCTCTTATCTACTTCCACCAGCCAAGATCATCACAATTATTATTTTGCATATTTCTTTCTAATTCCTCTATGTGCACGCATACATTGGAAAAAATAATAAAATCATAGTCTGTATTAGTGTCCCCAATAGAACTTTCTGCAAATGATGGAACTATTATGTATCTGTACTATCCAATATGATAGCTATTGAATACTTGAAATGTGCCTCGAGGACAGACAGCAGAAGCAAGAAGAACTACAATCCTGCAGCCTGTGGAACAAAAACCACATTCACAGAAAGATAGACAAGATGAAAAGGCAGAGGGCTATGTACCAGATGAAGAAACAAGATAAAACCCCAGAAAAACAACTAAATGAAGTGGACATAGGAAACCTTCCAGAAAAAGAATTCAGAATAATGATAGTGAAGATGATCCAGGACCTCGGAAAAAGAATGGAGACAAAGATCAAGAAGATGCAAGAAATGTTTAACAAAGACCTAGAAGAATTAAAGAACAAACAAACAGAGATGAACAATACAATAACTGAAATGAAAACTACACTAGAAGGAATCAGTAGCAGAATAACTGAGGCAGAAGAATGGAGAAGTGACCTGGAAGACAGAATGGTGGAATTCACGGCTGTGGAACAGAAAAAAGAAAAAAGAATGAAAAGAAATGAAGACAGCCTAAGAGAGCTCTGGGACAACATTAAACACAGCAACATTCGCATTATAGGGGTCCCAGAAGAAGAAGAGGCAGAGAAAGGACCTGAGAAAACATTTGAAGAGATTATAGTTGAAAACTTCCCTAACATGGGAAAGGAAATAGCTGCCCAAAGCCAGGAAGCACAGAGTTCCATACAGGATAAACCCAAGGAGATACATGCTGAGACACATAGTAATCAAACTGGCAAAAATTAAAGACAAAGAAAAATTATTGAAAGCAGTAAGGGAAAAATGACAAATAATATACAAGGGAACTCCCATAAGGTTAACAGCTGATTTCTCAGCAGAAACTCTACAAGCCAGAAGGGAGTGGCATGATATACTTAAAGTGATGAAAGAGAACGTACAACCAAGATTACTCTACCCGGCAAGGATCTCATTGAGATGCAATGGAGAAATCAAAAGCTTTACAGGCAAGCAAAAGCTAAGAGAATTCAGCACCACAAACCAGCTCTAAGACAAATGCTAAAGGAGCTTCTCTAAGTAGGAAACACAAGAGAAGAAAAGGACCTACATAAACAACCCCTAAACAATTAAGAAAATTGTTATAGGAAAATACATATCGATAATTACCTTAAATGTGAATGGATTAAATGTTCCAACCAAAAGACACAAGCTTACTGAATGGATACCAAAAAAAGACCCATCTATATGCTGTCTACAAGAGACCCACTTCAGACCTAGGGACACATACAGACTGAAAGTGAGGGGATGGAAAAAGATATTCCATGCAAATGGAAATCAAAAGAAAGTGGAGTAGCAATACTCATATCAGATAAAATAGACATTAAAATAAAGAATGTTCCAAGAGACAATGAAGGACACTACATAATGATCAAGGGACCAATCCAAGAAAAAGATATAACAATTATAAATATATATGCACCCAACATAGGAGCACCTCAGTACATAAGGCAACAGCTAACAGGTATAAAAGAGGAAATCAACAGTAACAAAATAATAGTGGGGGACGTTAACACCTCAATTACACCAATGGACAGATCATCCAAAATGAAAATAAATAAGGAAACAGAAGCTTTAAATGACACAATAGACTAGATAGACTTAGTTGATATTCATAGGACATTCCATCCAGAAACAGAAGATTATACTTTCTTCTCAAGTGCACAGGGAATATTCTGAGGATGGATCACATCTTGGGTCACAAATCAAGCCACAGTAAATTTGAGAAAATTGAAGTCATATCAAGCATCTTTTCTGACCACACACTATGAGATTAGAAATGAATTACAGGGGAAAATACGTAAAAAACACAAACACATGGAGGCTAAACTATATGTTACTAAATAACCAAGAGATCACTGAAGAAATCAAAAAATACCTAGAGACAACTGACAATGAAAACACAACAATCCAAAACTTATGGGGTGCAGCAAAAGCAGTTCTAAGAGGGAAGTTTATATCTATACAAGCCTACTTCAAGAAACAAGAAAAATCTCAAATAAACAATCTAAACTTACACCTAAAGGAAATACAGAAAGAAGAACAAACAAAGCCCAAAGTTAGCAGAAGGAAAGAAGTCATAAAGATCAGAGCAGAAATAAATGAAATAGAAACAAAGAAAAAAATAGCAAGGATCAATAAAACTAAAAGCTGGTTCTTTGAGAAGATAAACAAAATTGATAAACTATTAGCCAGACACATCAAGAAAAAGAGGGAGAGGACTCAAATCAATAAAATTAGAAATGAAAAAGAAGAAGTTATAACAGACACTGGAGAAATACACAGCATCCTAAGAGACTACTACAAGCACCTCTACGACAATGAAATGGACAACCTGGAAGAAATGGACAAATTCTTAGAAAGGTATAACCTTCCAAGACTGAACTGGGAAAAAATAGAAAATATGAACAGACCAATCACAAGTAATGAAATTGAAACTGATTAAAAATCTTCCAACAAACAAAAGTCCAGGACCAGATGGCTTCACAGGTGATTTCTATCAAACATTTAGAGAACAGTTAACACCCATCCTTCTCAAACTCTTCCAAAAAATTGTGCAGGAAGGAACACTCCCAAATTCATTCTATGAGGCCACCATCACCTTGATACCAAAACCAGTCAAAGATACTACAAAAGAATAAAATTACGGACCAATATCACTGATGAATATAGATGCAAAAATCCTCAACAAAATACAAGCAAACAGAATCCAACAACACATTAAAAGTATCATACACCATGATCAAGGGGGATTTATCCCAGGGATGCAAGGATTCTCCAATATATGTAAATCAATCAATGTGATAAACCATATTAACAAACTGAAGAAGAAAAAACAAATGATCATCTCAATAGATGCAGAAAATGCTTTTGACAAAATTCAACACCCATTTATGCTAACAACTCTCCAGAAAGTGGGCATAGAGGAAACCTACCTCAACAAAATAAAGGCCATATATGACACACCCACAGCAAACATCATTCTCAATGGTGAAAAACTGAAAGCATTTCCTCTAAGATCAGGAACAAGACAAGGATGTCCACTCTCACTATTATTATTCAACGTAGTTTTGGAAGTCCTAGCCGTGACAATTAGAGAAGAAAAAGAAATAAAAGGAATACAAATTGGAAAAGAAGAAGTAAAACTGTCACTGTTTGCAGATATCATGATACTATACATAGAGAGTCCTAAAGATGACACCAGAAAACTACTAGAGTAGTTTGAATGAGTTTGGTAAAGTTGCAGGGTACAAAATTAATGCACAGAAATCTCTTGCATTCCTATGCACTAATGATGAAAAATCTGAAAGAAATTAAGGAAGCATTCCCATTTACCATTGCAACAAAAAGAATAAAATACCTGGGAATAAACCTACCTAGGGAGAAAAAAGACCTGTATGCAGAAAACTATAAGACACTGATGAAAGAAATTAAAGATGATACCAACAGATGGAGAGATATACCGTGTTCTTGGATTGGAAGAATTAAGATTGTGAAAATGACTATACTACCCAAAGCAATCTACAGATTTAATGCAATCCCTATCAAATTACCAATGGTACTTTTTACAGAGCTAGAAGAAAGAATCTTAAAATTTGTATGGAGACAGTAAAGACCCAGAATACCTAAAGCAGTCTTGAGGGGAAAAAGTGGAGCTGCAGGAATCAGACTCCCTGACTTCAGACTATAGTACAAAGCTACAGTAGTCAAGACAATATGGTACTGACACAAAAACAGAAACATAGATCAATGTAACAAGATAGAAAGCCCAGAGATAAACCCACTCATATATGGTCAGCTAATCTATGACAAAGGATGCAAAGATAAACAATGGAGAAATGACAGTCTCTTCAATAAGTGGTGCTGGAAAAATCAGACAACTACATGTAAAAGAATGAAATTAGAACACTCCCTAACACCATACACAAAAATAAACTCAAAATGGATTAGAGACATAAATGTAAGTCTGGACACTATAAAACTCTTAGAGGAAAACACAGGAAGAACACTCTTTGACATAAATCACAGCAAAATCGTTTCTGATCCACCTCCTAGAGTAATGGAAATAAAAACAAAAATAAACAAATGGGACCTAATGAATCTTAAAAGCCTTTGCACAGTGAAGGAAACCATAAACAAGACGAAAAGACAACCCTCAGAATGGGAGAAAATATTTGCACATGAATCAATGGACAAAGGATTAATCTCCAAATTACATAAACAACTTATGCAGCTCAATATTAAAAAAACAAACAACCCAATCCAAAAATGGGCAGAAGACCTAAATAGACATTTCTCCAAAGAAGACATACAGATGGCCAAGAAGCACATGAAAAGCTGCTCAACATCACTAATTATTAGAGAAATGTAAATCAAACCTACAATGAGGTATCACCTCACACCAGTTAGAATGGGCATCATCAGAAAATCTACAAACAACAAACGCAGGAGAGGGTGTGGAGAAAAGGGAACCCTCTTGCACTGTTGGTGGGAATGTAAATTGATACAGCTACTATGGAGAACACTATGGAGGTTCCTTAAAAAACTAAAAATAGAATTACCATATGATCCAGCAATCCCACTACTGGGCATATACCCAGAGAAAACCATAATTCAAAAAGACACATGCAGCCCAATGTTCATTGCAGCACCATTTACAATAGCCAGGTCATGGAAGCAACCTAAATGCCCATCGACAGACGAATGGATAAAGAAGATGTGGTACATATATACAATGGAATATTACTCAGCCATAAAAAGGAACGAAATTGGGTCATTTGTTGAGATGTGGATGGATCTAGAGACTGTCATACAGCGTGAAGTGAGTCAGAAAGAGAAAAACAAATATCGTATATTAACACATATATGTTGAACCTAGAAAAATGGCACAGATGAACCGGTTTGCAGGGCAGAAATTGAGACACAGATGTAGAGGACAAACGCATGTACACCAAGTGGGGAAAGTAGCGGGGGGGTGATGGTGGTGGTGGTGTGATGAATGGGCAATTGGGATTGACATATATACACTGATGTGTATAAAATTTATGACTAATAAGAACCTGCTGTATAAAAAAATAAATGAAATAAAATTCAAAAATTAAAAATACTTTTCATATCTATCATGTATGCCAATGGTAATTTTAAAAAAAGAAATATGTGCCTCGTGCCACTGAGAAACTGGATTTTTAATTTTAATTAATCAAAATTTAAATTGCCATATGTGGCTAGTAGATGCCATATTGAACAAAACTTTCTTGAAATATTTTCTACAAAACAGAAATAGACTCACAGACATAGAAAACAAACTTATGGTTACCAATGGGGAAAGTGGAGGGAGGGATAAATTAGGAGTTTGGGATTAACATATACACACTACTATATATAAAATAGATAACCAACAAAGACCTGCTGTATAGCACAGGGAACTCTATTCAGTATCTTGTAATAACCTATAATGGAAGAGAATGTAAAAAAAGAACATATCAATATATTTTTATATATCTATATATAACTGTATCACTTTGCTGTATACCTGAAACTAACACAACATTGTAAATCAACTGTATTTTAATAAAAATTAAAAAAATAAAGAGTCACTTCAGGAATGAATGAGGTGCAGGAACAAAATTGTTTAGCTGGAAGAAGATGTGATTCTGGAAGGAAAGAAAAAGAACTTTCTTGAAATACTTTTATTTGCATAATAGTTCATGATCATTTCTTTCAATCATTAAACGTTCTTTGTAGAACCCCTTGTTCTGATTGTATAATATCATAATGTATGGATGTGTCATCGTTTTCCTAAACAAGCCCCTATTGTTGACACTTGGATTATTTTCCATTTTTCACTATTATAATCCATTTCTGTGATAAGCAGTTCTGTGCATATAAATATGTGCATATGTCTGTGATGATTGACTTAAGGTAAATTTCTAGATGCAGAACTGTTTGATCAAAGAACATAAATATTTTTCAGATTCTTGAAACATATCATCAAATTGCTAGTTAGAGAGATTGTTCCACTCTACTTATTTGAGAACAATGTAGGAAAATGTTTGTTCCCCATACTCTACCCTATGTATTTTAAAGAATTGTCTTGAAAAGGCTCTCTCCCTTGTCTCCTCCACCTAGACTGAAGTCAAAGGAATAACTGAGGAGGGCACTTTATGAGAACCCATCAGTGTGCTGAGAGAGGTGGGGCAGAGAGCAAAACGGAACTTTTTCCATTGAACTTTTCTACACAATCAAGGTTTCAGGCAACTTGATTAACTTGGGCAATCACTCCTGAGCTTCGTGCTCGGGGCAAAGTCCTTATTCTGTGGCAGATCACGACATTGAAATGTTCTTGCTTGGCGGTGATTAAGACTTAAATGATCTTGTGTATGGGAAAGTGAAACAGTATGCAAATAGCAAGGAGGGAAATAGTACCTTTTCTTCCTCTAGCTCCCATCCCCCAGGGTCGAAATTGTAAGCAATACGTAACATACAAATAGAGGGATGGAAGAATAAAGAAGTTAGAGGTAAACACCAACTGCGAGTGGTTGTAAATAAAGGTGAGATGAGGTGAATCAGAGAAAGGTTTTCTGGTCAGACAAACACAGGATTGAATTTTACTCTGCCATCTTATCATGGAACCTTTATCTCTCTGAACCTCAATGTTTTCATGAGAATAATGAGTACTTTATGGTGAGGATTATTAAAAATAATCTATGTGAAACATTCAGTGCAGGGCCTGACTCATGTTTATAGCATCTATAAGAACAAAGAGGGGGCATCTGTGGGGTAGGGCTCATAAACTAGGAAGTTCTCGCTGTCTCTTGAATTGGTAATACAGTGTATTGGCAAAAATGAGATTACATAATCCAGACAGGCTCTCTGCAACCACGGAAATCTACCACTCTGGTCAAGAGTCAGACACTAGAGAAGTGGTGTTGATATTTTACCAACTCCACAGTGACTGCTGAGAGCACCAGCCGAGTATTGAAGCACAGAGAAGTCAGCCATGCAGCTCACGCAAAAAGTAACTGCAACCCAGTCTAAGTATGTTGACAGCTGGCTTAATTACTAACAGGAGAAAGTTGACATTTTCTGTGTGGAGCCCAGAAAGTGAGTGAAAAGATTACATTTTCATCCAGCTGTGTGTGGGTAGGGCATGCAAAACCAGTCCCTGCTTGCTTAAGAAGAGACAGAAATCCTGGGTGTGGACGGACTTTCAAGTTCAAGCATGGAGACCAGTGATTGGATTGCCCCAAACTGCCTTAATGAAGCCTCTCCCGGGTCTACACAGGGGAACAGCCACCAACCTTCAGGGAGATTCTTTGGTCATCCTCATCCACCACGTTCTCCGCTCTATTTACCTAATATATTTCCCAGCAAAAAGATTAGTTGATACATTCACACATGAAACTAATTATGATAGAATTAAAGCTTTGCCTGCTCCTTTCCACAAATTGAATTACTGAGACTCAGGCTGAATTCTAAAAAATCTCTTCTTGAGTCATTCTGGGAGGAAAATGAATTACACGTGTCGTGAGCCTTGAGTGCCATGGTTTCCTTATGTTGCCACCAGTGCAGGGAGCTACATTTTCCAGGGGACTGGGTGACCCTGTGTGACAGAAATCAGAAAATGGGAGTAGGAGCTACCGTTGGGTCTTTAAAATAGCCCCACTGGGACTTCACTAGTGGCTCAGTGGTTAAGAATCCGCCTGCCAATTCAGGGAACACGGGTTGGATCCCTGGTCAGGGAAGATCCCACATGCCGTGGAGCAACTAAGCCCGTGCACCACAACTACTGAGCCTGCGCTCTAGACCCCGAGTACTGCAACTACTGAGCCCACACGCCGCATATACTGAAGCCCGTGCACTCTAGAGCCCGTGCTCTGCAACAAGAGAAGCCACCGCAATGAGAAGCTCGCACACAGCAAGGAAGAGTAGCCCCCGCTCGCCACAACTAGAGAAAGACCGCACGCAGCAACGAAGACCCAACACGGCCAAAAAATAAATAAAAATTAAAAAAAAGAAATTCAAAGAAAAGATAGCTCCCCTGGAACACAGAACTCCAGGGAGTGACACAGTTGGTCTTGTAGTTGAGATTTAGACTGCCTTAAGTCAACCGTTCATAAACTGGTTTAGTTATGACTCCCTTGAGAAATTGTCATGTCTGTCACGTCCTGGACATTTTGCAGGCTCCAAATCATGAAATAAAATGTCCGGAATATTCTCAATGGCTCTATTTACGTCATCCATTTTAACTGGCATGTCAACATTTACATTGCTGGAGAATAGCTTTGGGAACTATTGCTCTGAATACAAATTAACGATGGAATGCACCGACCCAATAGCATGGTGTGGTGGAGAACCGAAATAAACTTTTCCCCAAAACTCTAGATGAACCGTGTGTGTGAGTGTACCTGTGTGCCAGTAGGCGTTAATCAATTGGTATTGGGCAACACAATTAAAACTCACTTCGGGGCTTCCCTGGTGGCGCAGTGGTTGGGAGTCCGCCTGCCGATGCAGGGGACATGGGTTCGTGCCCCGGTCCGGGAAGATCCCACATGCCGCGGAGCAGCTAGGCCCGTGAGCCATGGCCGCTGAGCCTGCGCGTCCGGAGCCGCAACGGGAGGGGCCACAACAGTGAGAGGCCGGCGTACCGCAAAAAAAAAAAAAAAACTCACTTCGTGGGAAGCACATATTATGATAGGATTTTTTCCCAATGGTGTTTCAGAGCAGGATACTTATAAGCAAAATACAATGAAACATGCAACAATGAAATTCTACAGCTCATCACTCTTTTCTAGTACCTAGTAGGTTAGAGGCACCATGGGAGACACAAAATAATCAACCCCAGGCCTCACCCTCACAGTATTTACAGCCTATTAAGAAATACTAGTTTTTTCCCAATAACAGAGAGAATTAAAATACAGCTAGTTCCCCCCATTTGTTGTCAAAAATAGAAAGAAAACCATACTCTGCTGGAACATATTATTATTTGCTTAAAAAATTATATAAACAGATACCAGCATAGTAAATTTAATTTAAAGTATCATGGAATTGGAAGTCCTTCATTTATACCGACCAATAAACTGAGCCAAAGAAAATGTGAATGACTTGCCCAGGGTCACACAGCTATTTAATGCCTCCAGTGGCACCAGAAACCAGCTTTTTGACCCTCAGATGGAGACCTTTGGATGTATACTGTGCATGCCAGCCTGGGATTTGGTCTGGCTCTAAAATTCTGGGACTCTCCAAGGACTCTGCGACTATGCTGACCACACTCCTGCCGTTCATTTTAATGAATAAAATCACTCAGTTGAACAAAAACAATAGTTTCATTAAGATGGGGAAAGTGCACTTTCATTACTAAAAATGACCTCATGCCTTATTCACTTTAGGGAAACTTTTATATTTAAAATTTTAACATAAAGAGATTTGCCTAGCAAGGAAAAGCAACCAGTCTATTATTGCATAATATTTGATTACCTATTAATTTTGATCATATCACTGAGCAAACTGTTGGATCCTTGCACTGAGGCATGTGTAGAAACTGCTCTATTTTTAACTCTGCCATTCTGGTTGTTTGTAGAATGGATTTCCCTTTATTTGGAATGATGTGTTTTGTTTTTGTTTTTTTTCCAGACTGCAGTTTTTAATTGCTTTCAAGGCATTGAGAAATGAAATGGACAGAGAGGGAGCAAAGGAGCCTAATTGGAGGCACTTTGGGGACCACTTTAATGAATAGAAGGGCAAGTCCTGTATAATTAATATGGTATGGAATAATGTTTTAAACTGAGCATTTGATGTTAACATCATCACCCACTGAAAAAGTGCTAAGTGCTTCCTGAAGAATGCAAGGCAAAGTGAACACTTTCAAATCAGCGCATGAGGCTTTGTTAGCAATGGCTGTGTCCAGCCTTCAACTCGGCTTGTGAGGTGTAAAAAGAAAGTTTGTGCCTGCTTTTATGGCATTTGGCCAGTTGCCTTTGCTTCAGCCTGCCTCCTGCCCCCTGCTTGCTAGGTCCTGGGAAGTCAGTAATTGTATTAGAAGACAGCAGTAATAGTGATAAAATGTGACATTTGTATTGATAGTACTCTGAAACCTTGTTTCAATGCACTTTCCCACACAGTACCTCAGTAATCCTAAGGGAGGAAGAAAACAGTGTTATGATAGAAAAGTGAGGTTCAGAAAATGTAAGTGACCTGAACTTTGACAGAGGGCAGACCCAGGACTAAAATCCAGGTTATTGGAAGTTCTGTCTGGGGGTTACTCCCTAATGGCAAGGAAAGACATGTAGAGACAGTTCAGTCTTAAGCCACCTTAGGGATGGGAGATATTTCTGCACCTGTCCCTTTGATGATTCCAGGAGTGGATCTCTGGCTTCTGGGTATCCCCGGCTGCTAACGTCTTACTTGACATCAGTCATGGTCACATCTTGCCCTACAGCTTTCATGCACTTCTTTCTCTGTGCTGTGGTCTGTCTTGTTGGCCATTTGATATGTCCATAATGGGATACCTTACTGCCCCAATTTTAATTTTTGGATAAATTGGAGGAAACAGAAAACTTTGGATTCTAAGACTTTGAACCCAATCCCTCATTCTCAGTCTCAAACTCTGCCGAACTTAGCATTTATTGGGCACTTAAAGCGTTAGGTGTTATGCTAAGAACACTGAATGTTCTCGACATCCTAACAAGGTGGAAATTGCAGGGATTTAAACCCAGGCCATCTAACTCAAAACCCACACTCTTAGATGGGATGGTACCGTTGTCTCCCACGGTAAGATAACCGTATTTTTAAGTTTTGTATAACACTAGCGTTTAGAAATCTCTTCAAAAGTATGGGATCCTGAGATTTCTTCTTGCGCTGTGGCATAAACAGAAACTATGAACATACCTAACGAACAGCTGCCACTGATATTTACATCTTAACTGGGGGTTAAATATCAAAGGCATTGTTCTGTTTAGCAGGATTTATGGTGTCATAACTTTTCCAGTAGTTCATTTCAAACAGATTTTTTACATAGTGGGAGAAAACAGTATCATAGTAGCTTTTGAAAGTCTAGTGTGGGAAATTAACTACAGATATTAAAAAGATCTCTCACACACTGTCGGCATTCATTTTTAACCCCCAAACAACCACATGAGCAAAAGTGACTGTTATTTTCTCTATTTTCTTTGCTCCACTTTCCTCTCTGAAAATAAGCCCATTAATAAGGAGGTATGAAAGGAAAATGTAGACGTCTCAAGACAAATTACACTAAAAGTTGTTTCTTAAAGAAACAATTTTACCAAAATGAGTTTGCATATAAAAACATAACTAGTAGATGAACATATTAGGGAAGTGTAGCCATTAGGCATGTTTTTATCATGCAATAATTTATCCATGAACAGCTTATAGTTCACATCCATATTACAGTATTTCTTTCCTGTCCCTGGGAGTACTCAAGCAGAATTGAATGAATTCTCGTTCATCTGGAAAGTTCCAGAAGGGAGTTTGCTGTGGGTAGGAAATTGAGTTAGATTGGACAACAAGGTCACTTCTAATCTGAAGATTCTATAATTTCCAACTTGGACAACTGAAATGAGGTCAGTGTTCTGGTAGACTTCATGTCACAGTGAAAAAAAAGGGCCTGGTGGTAGGAAGCAATCATGGGCTGTCCTGGGGGCCTGGAGCCAGCCTGCCTGGCTTCACCACTTGATTCCGCCACTTACTAGCTGTGTGACCCTGGGCAAGCTATGTCCCCTGTCTCCACCTCAGTTTCCTCATCTGTGAAGTGGGGATAATAATAGCACCGACCTCACAGAGTGGCTGTGAGGAGTAAATGAATGAATGTAAGCAGAGTACTTAGTGGTACATGGGAATGTCCCATAATCTTAGTTGTGCTGTTATGTTCCAAGAACGATGGGGCTAGATTGTTCATTTCTAATGAACAGTCTTATCTGCTTCTTCTTGTTACCTCCAACATGAAATAAATGGCAGTCCATTCTGAGTTTAATGAAGGTGGGGTTAGGGCTCACAGCTTGCATGAAGGGAAGGAGATAAGGAAGAGAAGGCGAGAGGTAAAATGAGGGATTTTGTTTAAAAGGAACAGAGAAATGTCTGATGTCCAGGGAGGTAGATGAAATTCCATGGGAATGACACCTGCATGGGATGCTGGGAATGACAGTCTGATAGGAGGAAAGAGAAAGCTCATGGTACATACATACTCTCATTTTACAAACACACACACACACTTCATAGCAAACAGATATGGGAATGACTGGTCTATTTGTATCCTAAGTTTTCCACGTTAGCACGAGTATTCAGTTCTAATATTGACCTATGGTTTCAGTCGGTCAGTTCAAGTCCACAGGTTTGCCCTGAGCCTGTACAGTACCAAGCACGGTGTGAGGTTCTGTGGAAGCAAAGAGGAGGCTGCCCTGTGGTGCTCAGCCTGGGAGGGATGCAAGAAGTTAAACGCTGTACGTTTCACTCAGCGTGCTAAGTGCTGTGACCAACCTGTGTGTTACACTATGGGGTCTCAGAGGAGGCCACTTGACCCATCTTAGAGAGACAGGGCGGACCCCCAGGAGGAGGGGAAAGCTTAGACTTGAACCAGCTATTAGGCTGATGAAGAAGGGAAAACAAACAAACAAAACAAAGGAAAACAAAACCCAAAGAAAAGTAGACTTATGAAAAGTTTTAATTCTCTCCATCGACTTAGAAATTTGACACAGCTGGTTCTGCTACTTATTAGTTACATGACTTTGGGCAATTACTTAAACTCTCTGAACTTCAGTTTTGTCATATATGAGACAGTTTCTGGCTCATTGGGTTGTTCTAGGAATTAGGGAGACAATGTATGAAAAGCCCAATCCTTGTGCCTGACACAAGCGGTGTGTGCAGGCTTATTTTGAGTATTGGTGACATTAAATTACTCGTACTAAAATATGATAAAAGAGGAAGTGATGATTTGTTGAATTTAGGCTAAGAATAATGTCAAGACAAGCCAAAAGTAGAATAATAAGCTGAGTGTTAAGGCCCATGTGTCAATTTTGCCTGAACCACTAGTTCAGAGCCTGGATGGAGAAAAGCTGGCCGGAGTACCATTCCACCTAATGATATACCTATGGAGGGCAGGGGAAAGGATTTTGGCATCTTACCTTGTCTATTACCTGCCCGTTGTACTACAAAGCTCCAGCCCAAACTAAAAACCTAGAATAATCCCATGATCCACCTTCTCAGCAAATATGATGGTTAAACCATCCACAAAAGTTATATGCAAAAATATTGATCTGTTTCATTAGCACCATCTGTAATTTCACCGTAACATAGAGATGAAGCCAAACAGGGGCCCAGAAAAAATCAGTTTTTTCTAATGCACGAGGCAACTTAGGAGAAGGTTTTGTTCTCATTTACAAATGAAGAACCCAAGGCAAAATTGGTGACTTAACAAAGGTCAGATTGCTCCTTCATGGGAAGCCACCAACAGGCCGATCTCTCTGCCAGCAGAGCTGCTCTCTTCATCATGGGGCTAGGACACCGAGTGCTCTGTGATTGGGGAAGGGAGGTGACATGTGTGGTCAAGGAGCTCAACGTCACCAGGAGACTACGGAAGGCCATTCTTCTTCCTTCTGCTTCTGTGATGCTGCTGCCACAATGTTGTAATAATATTGTGAACTGTCCTGGCAAGTCAGGAAGTTTCTCAGGGAAGAGAAGAGAAAGGCCCACCCAGAATGGGAGAGGAAGTACTAATTGGAGTTCTTCAGGAGGTGAGTGGAGTTAAGAACTTCATCCTGGATGAGGCTGTTAGATCTCTGCTTTGCAGATGACCCCAAATACAGATGCAGCCTCTCTGAAATGAGAAGGAGTTCTCTGGTTCTGAGGAGGTATATTTTCTTCTTAGGTGGAGTGGAATGCTATTTTTTTTTTTAAGATAGATTTTAAAAAATCAGAGACCTTGGTTAAAATCCTGTCTCTGCTACTTAATAACTGTGTGATCTCTCTCTAAACTCACTACTCATCTGCTAAGTAAAATTAATGGTATTTACTTCACTTTTCTTATCTCTAAAATGGTGATAATACCTGCCTCTTAGGATGGTTGTGAGGATTAAATGAAGTCTGGAGTGTAGGAAATGTTCCCCAAAGACATCTATCATATTATTTCTATGTTATTACGTTCATTAGCAACATTACAGCATTCTTATATAAAGTACTTGGATGTGGTAGATGATCGATAAGTGACAGCTATTGTCATTAAAGGGCAACATTTTTGTATTGGTGGTGGTCTAGTGGTGGAATTGAGCAGGCTGGAATGAAGAGAAATTCTAATTCCACAGGCAAACATAGAAACAAAAATAAAAACAAAAAAGCAGAACTGGAAGGAAAAGAATCCTACCCCGAGTCAGCCAACTTATTCCCAGAATTTAAATATCAAAAATCTCTACATTATAGAGCAGAAGCAAGAAGAACTACAATCCAGCAGCCTGTGGAACAAAAGCCACATTCACAGAAAGATAGACAAGATGAAAAGGCAGAGGGCTATGTATCAGATGAAAAAAAAAGATAAAACCCTACAAAAACAACTAAATGAAGTGGACATAGGAAACCTTCCAGAAAAAGAATTCAGAATAATGATAGTGAAGATGATCCAGGACCTTGGGAAAAGAATGGAGTCAAAGATGGAGAAGATGCAAGAAATGTTTAACAAAGACCTAGAAGAATTAAAGAACAAACAAACAGAGACGAACAATACATTAACTGAAATGAAAACTACACTAGAAGGAATCAATACCAGAATAACTGAGGCAGAAGAACGAAGAAGTAACCTGGAAGACAGAATGGTGGAATTCACTGCTGCAGAACAGAATAAAGAAAAAAGGATGAAAAGAAAGAAGACAGCCTAAGAGAGCTCTGGGAAAACATTAAACACAGCAACATTCGCATTATAGGGGTTCCAGAGGGAGAAGAGACAGAGAAAGGACCTGAGAAAACATTTGAAGAGATTATAGTTGAAAACTTCCCTAACATGGGAAAGGAAATAGCCACCCAAGGCCAGGAAGCACAGAGAGTCCCATACAGGATAAACCCAAGGAGAAACATGCCGAGACACACAGTAATCAAACTGGCAAAAATTAAAGACAAAGAAAAATTATTGAAAGCAGTAAGGGAAAAATGACAAATAATATACAAGGGAACTCCCATAAGGTTAACAGCTGATTTCTCAGCAGAAACTCTACAAGCCAGAAGGGAGTGGCATGATATACTTAAAGTGATGAAAGGGAAGAACCTACAACCAAGATTACTCTACCCGGCAAGGATCTCATTCAGATGTAATGGAGAAATCAAAAGCTTTACAGACAAGCAAAAGCTAAAGCTAAGAGAATTCAGCACCACCGAGCCAGCTCTAAGACAAATGCTAAAGGAACTTCTCTAAGTGGGAAACACAGGAGGAGAAAAGGACCTACAAAAACAAACCCAAAACAATTAAGAAAATGGTCATAGGAACATACATATCGATAATTACCTTAAGCATGAATGGATTAAATGCTCCAACCAAAAGACACAGGCTTGCTGAATGGATACAAAAACAGGACCATCTATATGCTGTCTACAAGAGACCCACTTAAAACCTAGGGACACATACAGACTGAAAGTGAGGGGATGGAAAAAGATATTCCATGCAAATGGAAATCAAAAGAAAGCTGGAGTAGCAATACTCATATCAGGGAAAATAGACTTTAAAATAAGGAATGTTACAATCGACAAGGAAGGACACTACATAATGATCAAGGGATCAATCCAAGAAAAAGAATTCACAATTATAAATATATATGCACCCAACCTAGGAGCACCTCAATACATAAGGCAACTGCTAACAGTTTCCTCTAAAAGAGGAAATCAACAGTAACACAATAATAGTGGGAGACTTTAACACTTCACTTACACCAATGGACAGATCATCCAAAATGAAAATAAATAAATGACACAATAGACCGGATAAATTTAATTGATATTTATAGGACATTCCATCCAGAAACAGAAGATTACACTTTCTTCTCAAGTGCGCATGAAACATTCTCCAGGATAGATCACATCTTGGGTCACAAATCAAACCACAGTAAATTTAAGAAAATTGAAATCATATCAAGCAACTTTTCTGACCACACGCTATGAGATTAGAAATGAATTAAAGGGAAAAAATGTAAAAAACACAAACACATGGAGACTAAACAATATGTTACTAAATAACCAAGAGATCACTGAAGAAATCAAAGAAGAAATCAAAAAATACCTAGAGACAAATGGAAATGAAAACACCACAATCCAAAACCTATGGGGTGCAGCAAAAGCAGTTCTAAAGGGAAGTTTATAGCTATACAAGCCTACCTCAAGAAACAAGAAAAATCTCAAATAAACAGTCTAACCTTAGACCTAAAGGAACTAGATAAAGAAGAACAAACAAAACCCAAAGTTAGCAGAAGGAAAGAAGTCATAAAGATCAGAACAGAAATAAATGAAATAGAAACAAAGAAAACAATAGCAAGGATCAATAAAACTAAAAGCTGGTTCTTTGAGAAGATAAACAAAATTGATAAACCATTAGCCGATAAACAAAATTGATAAACCATTAGCCAGACTCATCAAGAAAAAGAGGGGGAGGACTCAAATCAATAAAATTAGAAATGAAAAAGGAGAAGTTACAACAGACACTGCAGAAATACTAAGAGACTACTACAAGCAGCTCTATGCCAATAAAATGGACAACCTGGAAGAAATGGACAAATTCTTAGAAAGGTGTAACCTTCCAAGATGGAACCAGGAAGAAACAGAAAATCTGAGCAGACAGGTCACAAGTAGTGAAATTGAAACTTTGATTAAAAATCTTCCAATAAATAAAAGTCCAGGACCAGATGGCTTCACAGGGGATTTCTATCAAACATTTATGGAAGAGCTAACACCCATCCTTCTCAAACTCTTCCAAAATATTGCACAGGAAGGAACACACCCAAACTCATTCAATGAGGCCCCCATCACCCTGACACAAAAACCAGACAAAGATACTACGAAAAAAAGAATATTACAAACCAATATCACTGATGAATATAGAAGCAAAAATCCTCAACAAAATACAAGCAAACAGAATCCAACAACACATTAAAAGGATCATACAGCATGGTCAAGTGGGATTTATCCCAGGGATGCAAGGATTCTTCAATATATGTAAATCAATCAATGTGATAAACCATATTAACAAATTGAAGGAAAAACCATATGATCATCTCAATAGATGCAGAAAAAGCTTTTGACAAAATTCACCACCCATTTATATAAAAACTCTCCAGAAAGTGGGCATAGAGGGAACCTACCTCAACATAATAAAGACCATATACAACAAACCCATGGCAAACATTATTCTCAATGGGGAAAACCTGAAAGCATTTCCTCTAAGATCAGGAACAAGACAAGGATGCCCACTCTCATCACTATTATTCAACAGAGTTTTGGAAGTCCTAGCCATGGCAATCAGAGAAGAAAAAGAAATAAAAGGAATACAAATTGGAAAAGAAGAAATAAAACTGTCACTGTTTGCAGATATCATCATACTACATACAGAATCCTAAGGATGCTATCAGAAAACTACTAGAGCTAATCAATGAATTTGGTAAAGTTGCAGGATACAAAATTAATGCACAGAAATCTCTTGCATTCCTATGCACTAATGATGACAAATCTGAAAGAGAAATTAAGGAAGCACTCCCATTTACCATTGCAACAAAAAGAATAAAATACCTAGGAATAAACCTACCTAGGGAGACAAAAGACCTGTATGTGGAAAACTATAAGACACTGATGAAAGAAATTAAAGATGATACTAACAGATGGAGAGATATACCATGTTCTTGGATTGGAAGAATCAAGATTGTGAAAATGACTATACTACCCAAAGCAATCTGCAGGTTCAATGCAGTCCCTATCAAATTACCAATGGTATTTTTTACAGAGCTAGAAGAAAAAATGTTAAAACTTGTATGGAGACACAAAAGACTCTGAATAGCCAAAGCAGTCTTGAGGGAAAAAAATGGAGCTAGGACTTACTATATGATCCAGCAATCCCACTACTGGACATATACCCAGAGAAAACCATAATTCAAAAAGACACATGTGCCCCAATGTTCATTGCAGCACTATTTACAATAGCCAGGTCATGGAAGCAACCTATGTCCATCGACAGACGAATGGATAAAGAAGATGTGGTACATACATACAATGGAATATTACTCAGCCATAAAAAGGAACGAAATTGGGTCATTTTTAGAGATGTGGATGGCTCTAGAGACTGTCATACAGAGTGAAGTAAGTCAGAAAGAGAAAAACAAATATTGTATGTTAGTGCATATATGTGGAACCTAGAAATATGGTACAGACGAACTGGTTTGCAGAGCAGAAATTGAGACACAGATGTAGAGAACAAATGTATGGACACCAAGGGGGGAAGCAGTGGGTGGTGGTGGTGGTGGTGTGATTAATTGGGCGATTGGGATTGACATGTATACACTGATGTGTATAAAATTGATGACTAATAAGGACCTGCTGTATAAAAAAATAAATTAAATTAAATTCAAAAATTAAAAAAAAAAATCTTCCAAAAAATAAATCTCTACATTATTAATTTGACCTTTGGAGATTTTAAAAAATTGCATCTTTTACTGTTTTCTTTTGTTTTTACCAAAGTCCATTTGAAGATTCCAGTCTTCACTGGGCCAAGGAAGAAAGGGAAAGGGACTTAAGTTTCTACTCATTTAGTTAGTTTTGCTTGTGAAAGAAAGAACAGCCCTGTCCAGGATCAGATCCTTAACTGCATTCACCTCTGACGATTTTCTCTTAGTCTTTCTTGCCTTTTTGGGTGATGATGTGTCTACATCTATGGGAGGGGGAAATGGGGACCACATGCCCTGGCGGTGATGAGACAGAATGTAAAGTACTCTAAAGAAAGGGGGAAGATTCAGGAGACAGAGTCAGAGGCTTCTTGTGTAGCTATCCCTTCCACAACCCTCACCCTCCAAGCATGGAGTGGTTTGTCCCTAAAAGCTACCTGATTGTTCCCTTGGTGATTTTTTTCCCTATCATGGATCTCAGTGGAGCTCAATCCCTTCTATGGCTAAACACCCAACTACTGCTGTCTGGTGAGATGGCCAGAGCCGAGGAGGGTCACACTGAGGAACAGTGTGAGGGCTCCTGACACACCATGACCCTGTGACTGATGCAGGCCAGCCTGGGCAGCCAGCAAGCACGCATTCCCTAAAAGGTGATCATCCACAAGGAGTCCTGCCACATCGTGGGCCACCTGACCTAGAGCAGAGACTGGGGGGTGGGGTGGGATGAGGTGTGGTGGGGGGAATGCCAGGGAGCCGTGGCAAGCCAATATGGAAATAGGCAGTTGTCCTCCGGAAAGGATGCTCACAACTTGTCTATATCTATCTATTATGTTTCTTCTTTTAAATTAATTTTTATTGGAGTATGGCTGCTTTACAATGTTGTGTTAGCCTCCACTCACTGTACAACAAAATGAATCAGCCATACACATACAGATATCCCCTCCCTTTTGGACTTCCCTCCCATTTAGGTCACTACAGTACATTAGGTAGAGTTCCCTGTGCTATACAACATGTTCCCATCAGCTGTTTTATATATAGTATCAATAATGTATATGCGTCAATTCCAGTCTCCCAATTCCTCCCACCCCAACCCTTTCCCCCTTGGTATCCCTACATTTGTTCTCTCCGTCTGGGTCTCTATTTCTGCTTTGCAATTAAGATCATCTATACCATTTTTCTAGGCTATTATCTTTCTATCTATCATCTCTCTCTCTCTCGATCTATGTATCCATCTATCATCTATCTATTATCAATCAATCATCTACCTACCTATGTATGTATTTATGTGTATATGTTTCGGGGTGGAATGGTGTAAGGTAGGTTTGGAGACACTGCTATTCTTTTTACTGAAGTAGAGTTGATTTACAATGTTGTGTTAATTTCTGTTGTACGGTAAAGTGATTCAGTTATACATATATATATTCTTCAGATTCTTTTCCATTATAGTTTATTACAAAATATTGAATATAGTTCCCTGTGCTATACAGTAGGACCTTGCTGTTTATCTATTTTATATCTACTAGTTTGTATCTGCTAATTCCAAACTCCTAATTTATCCCTCTCCCCACCCTTCCCCTTTGATAACCATAAGTTTGTTTTCTAGAGACACTGCTATTTTGAAACCTACCTAGAATTTGCACCTATTACTCTAGTGGCAGAGACAGAATTCATTTTCAGGGAGACCATCATTTTGATTGGGAAAACACTGTAATAGGCTTTTTAGTAAAACAAAGATAGGGCCATGCTTCTATTTTGGAAGAGACAGATTAAGACAGAAAAGCTAAGCTGTTCTCCAGAGGTTTTCTTCTCTAACAGATTTGATGGCTTCCTCAGGGGAGAGCGGAGTCAGGCGGAGTGGAGATAAAGAAGGAGGCTCCTGGAGAGGAGAAGTGGACTTTAGCATTGTAGTGGTAGGCAGGAGGTTCATAACAGAGTTTAATTGTAAGGGATTCCTTTGACAAGGCTGTGACCAATGGGCTTAAGGAGCAATGGTGTCAAGTTTTCCACCTCCCTTTTCTGTGATATGACTCCTCAAGTTGTCCTGGACTCTCAGTAAAGTTTTGTCACACTCCATGGCTGGTGTCAGCTGTGTGGTTGGAAAAAAGGGAGGAGCTGTGTCCACACAGGACAGACAAGTCACAGGGAGATGGGGTCAGGAGATGACAGGAGTTGATTGGTAGAGATAACTAAGCAAAAATCCTGAGCTTCTCCCACAAATCCTCAGAAATTCTTGGGAAAGAAGACAGCACATCTCTTGGTCACACAGAATGGATTCAGATTATTTGAGGAGGAATATTGTCATAGTTATTTACCATATGGGGCACTATGTGATTTGTGGATGCACGTTTTTTAAAATTAATTAATTGATTAATTATTTTTGGCTGCATTGGGTCTTTGTTGCTGCACACAGGCTTTCTCTAGTTGTGATGAGCAGGGGCTACTCTTCGTTGCGGTGCGCGGGCTTCTCATTGCGGTGGCTTCTCTTGTTGTGGAGCACGGGCTCTAGGCACGGACTCCAGTAGTTGTGGCGCACGGGCTCAGTAGTTGTGGCTCACAGGCTCTAGAGCGCAGGCTCAGTAGTTGTGGCGCATGGGCTTAGTTGCTCTGAGGCATGTGGGATCTTCCCAGACCAGGGCTCGAACCCGTGTCCCCTGCATTGGCAGGCAGATTCTTAACAACTGCACCACCAGGGAAGTCCCCATGGACTCACTTTTAATGTTTATGGAACTCCCCACACCCACCGACACGTGAGTGTTGATGGGAGGTAGAGCCCAGCTCTCCCATAGCCCTCAAGCAGGTCAGAGCTTGCTTTCCTAACCCCCAACCTCCGGACTGGGCGTATGTGACCTAGGTTTGGCCAATCAGGCACTAACCCAGCACCTTGAATTGGAGGCTCGTGAGCCAAAGCAGAGGGGTGGTGAAGAATCTATTTTGGGGAGTGGGTTGGGTGAGGTGGAGGACAGCTGGAACCTCCAGTTTCCTGGGGCAGGAGAGAGAGAGGGCTGGTACCATTTGTTAATTCAGGTTCTCTAAGAAGCAGATTTCAAGAGATTTAATAGGGAAAACAGCTCTGGAGGATAAAGAGGGAGGGAGTGGGAGTTGGTGGAGAGAGCTGTTAGATTAAGAGGCAGCTCTGGCCACTGCAAAAGGAGAAAGGGAAGAAAAGATTGGTGGCAAGAGCCTCGGGCAGCAGTGTAATTCTGCAAACATCTTGGCTTGGCCGATGTGGATCCCCAGGGGAAAACTCTGCATTAGTTTTCTGTTGCTGTTTAAAATAGCACAGATTAATTACCTAACAGTTCTGGAGGTCGTGAGCCTGCAATGAGTCTGACCGTCTTATCCAGGTGTTGATAGGGCTAGGTCCTTCGGAGCACTCCACGAGAGAAGCTGTTCCTTGTCTCTTTCAGCTTCTAGAGACTGCCAACGTTCCTTGGCTTGTGGCTGCATCACTCCAATCTCTGCTTCTGTCATTGCATCTCCTCCTCGTTATGATCTCCTGCTTCTCTCTTATAACAACCCTTGTGATTACATCAGGTCCGTCCTCCTAATCCATGATAATCTCACCATCTCAAGATCACATCCTCAAAAATCTCTTTTGCCATATGAAGTAACATAGGAATGTAACTTCATAACATAGTAACATAGGTTCTGGGAATTAGGATGTGGATATTTGGGAGGAGACCATTTTTCAGCTGACCACAGTTGCCCTTAGAGGGTCCTGCACTGGGCAGGAATGGGCCAGCACTAGTATCCCTGAGAGGCTCACCCACTGGGTATGAGTAGCCCAGGGGGAAGCATGGTCTCAATGATGATGGGCCAGCAGCTGGACGCTCACAATCAGCACTGCTCCCTTGTGTAGGTTCTGTTGAAGGTCTGTTCTAAGCAACATCACTCCATGGATCCCTCATAGTCGAGCTGGTTTCCTGTGTTGGTGGCAAGAGTGCAAGCTCAGGTGTCCAGTGTTCAGTGGTACCAGAAGCAGTGTCCTCTACTTACAGTCCTGTGGCATGAGTTTTTCTTTGGTTCCAAATACTTCAGCTCTCTTCTGCTTGTTTTCTGAGCTTTCTTCTAAAAGCTTCCTTGTGCTTCTGTGGGCTTCTTGATCACCTTTTTAAAAAATATTAATATTTTATTTTAAAAGTTTTTATTTTATATTGGAGTATAGTTGATTTACAATGTTGTGTTAGTTTCATATGTACAGCAAAGTGATTCAGTTTTATATATATATATATATATATATACACATATATCTATTCTTTTTCATATTCTTTTCCCATTTAGGTTATTACAGAATATAGAGTTCACTGTGCTATACAATAGGTCCTTGTTGCTTATCTACTTATATATAGTAGTGTGTATCTGTTAATCCCAGACTCCTAACTTATCCCTCCCCCCACCTTTCCCCTTTGGTAACCATAAGTTTGTTTTCTAAGTCTGTGAGTCTGTTTCTGTTCACCTTTTCATAAATTTCTTTTCTACTTAAATCAACCAGAGTCAGTGTGTTTAGTTATTGTTTCCCAATATTTATTTTCCCCCTTTTCTTTTAGTAACAGAACCTCTTTCCAAAGTTCAGCTGGGCAAATGGCCACAGGGATAGAGCTTAAATTTTCCAATTTACCTTATGGCCAGGTATGGCCATGTGACTAAATTGTCATCGGGGGAATGTAAACAGTAGTCATGTGTATAACTTCCATGTGACTTCTTCAAAAGGAACTTGCTTGCACTTCCCTTCCTCATTTTCCCTCTCCTTGTGGGCTGAATGTGTGTGGTACTGGGGAGTTGCCTTTGATTCAGTGAATAAGAGCAACATTTGAGGACACGATAGGGTGGGTGGAGAGAAGGAACCAGGTTCCCTGGGTGACTTCACAGAGCTCAGCCACCTGCCTACCTTAGATTGCTTGTATTCTTCTGGACTGTTACAGGACAAAGAAATAAACCTATATTGTTTGAGCCATTGTATTCTGAGGTCTCTTTTGAAAGCCGCCAAGTCTATTGAAGTTTAGTATAACCTACCTAATGAAAACAAGCAGTTTCTTTCTCATAACCTGGACTAGTTTAGAGACAGAAACCAGGAGTAATTCCAGTACCTCAGGAAAGGGAAGAGGAAAGAATTCTGGGATGAACTGTCTGGAAAGTTGGGACTAAGGGCATTAAAATTCCAGCCACAGTATATAAGAATGAGAATTTATTAGCCTATAGCATGCACCAATGAAACAACCAAGTGTTGGGGATCCACATAGCCACTGTCATCGAATAGTACAGATGGGAAGAGGCACACAGGACTGCGGGGCAGGGTGGTTACTACTAATGATAGGAGTAGCTTAAATAAAGAAAATAACAAACAAATCACTAAATTCTAAGCTCAAATCACAGAAAAGAACAGGATCATGTATAACTATGATAATACAATCTCTTGCAAGGGGGTCAACACAGCTACAAACCAAATGCAATGGCTAAATCTGAAGTTAGCTTTGATCTGTTTTATTCTCAGCCTTGCCAGTAGAACGTTGAACATCAACACATAGGATCCTGAGAATTGAAATGGGGGGATATGGGAGGATGCAGAGGCCTCAGACTATTATTTTGATCTCCCAAAGGCCACTGAGCCTCTGGAGGTCACTGAGGAACACACACCCATAGGTAACAGTGCATGAGGTGCTATGGAAATCAGCTGTTGGAAATTCTACTGAATTTTAACAAGGTAAAGGGAGAAAGGTCTCCATCAGTGTCTGGATGAGACAACTCTCTGAAGAGGTTGTTCTTGCCTTATTTGAAAACCCTGTAATAACCTTTCTGAGGATTTACTCTACAGGGAAATGTCAATTGTTTACTTCCACACTCTCAACATCCTTCATTGTCTACAGACCTATAATTAAAATGCCAGCATGCCTGTGGAGTGAAAGGGGAGCGATTACAAAGTCAAGTAGCAAAGGAAAAGTCTTTCTAGAACAAAAGGATAATTTTTTTCCCTATTTTATATTATCAAAAATATTTTTGGAATATGATTGGGGAATGGATTCTGGGGTGCTAGGTCAAGGAGGGGGAGAACATACATTTAAACCAAAGATTTTTGTCTTTATCTTGGTGGGGGGTGGTTTTTCAGGGTTTCCTCTCGGTCCAACCTAAAGAGTTAATCAAATCAACCTAACATTCGTGAGGGAATTGCTGACTAATGATGAAATTAGATATTAGAAGCATAAAATGGTTTAGTTGTCCATGTAACTTGCTGGTTTGACTGGAGTAGAACATGGATCTTAGAAAGTACAGTGGATTATTGTAAACTCACTTAGGTGATGACTCTACAACTTCAACTCCAGATGTAGTCTCCTTAATGGAGGCAATTATGAGAACCCATGTGTCCAGGTACTACTTAGTTTATCTTTTTTCTCTGTCCCAGGGATTGGAAGACTTTTTCCGGATAGTATATAGTATAGGCTTTGCAGATCATATGCTCTCTGTTGCAGCTATTCAACTCTGCCATTGCAGCAAGGAAACATCCATAGACCATGCATAAACAACTGGGCATGGCTGTGTTCCAACAAAATTTTATTTACAAAAATAAGCCATAAGTGCTCCAGTAGCAATAAGCATATCTTATTGTGCCCAGATCTTGATTTCTGATACCATTCTCCAATAAAAGGAACTAGGGCTCCTTGGGAAAATGTCTGTAAGACTGAGTCAAAAATATATAAGATGAGCCAAAAAGTAGGGAAGGGCTAAAAAAATTACATTGATGGAGGTATGTCAAAGCGCCAACTGAAAGAGCTTCCAATGGCCAAAGTGGAACAAATTGAGCAAAAAAGTAAAGTATTTATAGTACTGGATTATAACCCAAAGGATATGGTAAATATCCATGAGCCCATATTGTTGCAAATAAATGACTGAATAAATAGTAAATGGAGAGAAGAGGCAAATGTCTCATGCAGGAGAATTCTAAAGAAATTATGTAGATACTTGATCCTAAAGAAGGAGGAGCATAAGTCCCAATTCTTTAAGTGTGGGCTGTGCACAGTGATTTCTTTCCAAAGAGTACATATGGAAGGGTGGAATAAAGCAACTTTAGCGTAGAGAAACCTGACAAATGTGGCTTCATAGGTGACTGAGGTCAACATCGACAGTTATAAATCAGGGTGATAATATATACCCTTGATGTGATGTGATGAAAAGAGCACTTTACATCTGTAATATTCTTTCCCAAATCCATAACCCCAGTCTCATCGTGAGAAAATCATCAAATTCCAAAAGAGAGACATTTTACAGTATCCCTGACCACTACTTCTTAAAACTGTCAAGGTCATCAAAACCAGGGAAAGTTTGAGAAACTGTCACAGCTATGAGCAGCCTAAGGAGATATGACAACTACATGTAATGTGGTATCCTGGACTGGATCCTGGCACAGAAAAAAGAACACTAGGTTAAAAAGAGGGCAGTCAATAAACTATAAACTTTAGTAATAATGTATCAATGTTGGTTCATTAACGGGGAAGAATGTACCCTACTAATGTAAGATGTTAATAATAGGAGAAACCATGAGGAGTTATATGGGAGCTTTCTGTACTATCTGCTCAATTTTTCTCTAAATCTAAAACTGTTCTAAAAAAATAAAGTCTGTTACATAGAAAACAAATGTATGGTTACCAAAGGAGAAAGGAGGGGAGGGATAAATTAGGAGTTTGGGATTAGCAGATACAAACTACTATATATAAAACAGATAAACAACAAAGACCTACTATATAGCACAGGGAACTATAGTCAATTCCTTGTAATAATCTATAACGGAAAATAATTTGAAGAGGAATAGATCTATATCTATATAACTGAATCACTTTGCTGGACCACAGAAACTAACACAACATTGTAAATCAACTATACTTCAATAAAAAAATAAAGTCTGTTAATAAAATAAAAGAAGGTGACAAGCTGGATTTTACCTTCAGACTCCACTTTGCTGACTCCTGCTCTATGCCATTAAGCAGAGAAAACAGTCAAGTTTGCTTTCACCTGTCAGGAATAGTAGAACATCTTTACTGTTTTGCCTCAGGGTTAAGTCAGTTTTCGGGGCCTACAAAACAATACAGTATACCAGTACCTTGACCATCCCATTATCCCATAGGATATCATCGTGATCTACTAGATGGATGACATCTTGCTGGCACAGGTTGAAGAGGAGGAATGAAGAGGTAACCTAGATGCCTTAATAAGATACACGTCGGCCAAAGGGAAAGAAATACATACTCCAGGGACTTCCCTGGTGGCACAGTGGTTGAGACTGCATGCTCCCAACACCGGGGGTCCAGGTTCAATCCCTGGTCAGGGAACTAGATCCTACATTCATGCCGCAACTAAGAGTTCACATGCTGCAACTAAGGAGCCTCAACCAAGACCCGGAGCAACCAAATAACTAGATAAATAAATATTAAAGAAAAATACATACTCCATAAAAATAGAGGAGGTGACCTACCACTTCAGTGAAGTTTCCAGGAGTCTTAGAGTCCAGGGCATATTGGAGTATCTTCTTTAAAGGGAATGACAGGTTGGAACACATGGTAGCACCTGTTTATTACAACAGGTACAATCTGGGGCTCTCTGAAATTTATTGCATTTGATTGGGTTTCCCTGAACGATTGACAAAGTGAGAATTGCTAGGATCTTATAGGATGCAAGGAATACGGAAATTATCTCAGTTAACAAGGTTTATTGATAATTATAAGGAGAGTAAGAAAAACCAGAAAAAGTCAAAATAACCAAAGCTAAGCGCCTAGAGAACTAAAACATTATTGCTATTTAAGATGCACTGAAAGCTCTCATCATATGTCTACTGATTTAACAGTTATCCCGACTCATGATTTAGGTCTTCCACCCCACTTATTTTCTTTCCTAGAACTAATTCTCTATTCTGTCTTGGCTTCTGTTTCTGTTCCTGTAACTACTACAATTGAATAGCTGTTTTTAATCTCCTCTATTTATATCAAGATTTCTGTTTACTCAGATCTTCTACTACTACCCAGTTTTGCTTACTGCCTTCTTTTTGTGCATGTGTCTCTTGGCCTCTCCAGCCTGCTGACTCTCTCTGAATGCTTTGCATTTAATCTCTCAAAAAGAGTTTCTGGTGGGACCCTTGACTCCCATCCAATGCCCTTTTATGACAGAGCTCTTGTGCTAGATTCTCTCATAGGCCCCTAACCAATGAGATGGCTGACCAACACCCATCTCTGGTCCAATCGGCTTTGGCCATGGCTGTGATGTCACACGATACACACACGAACCCACTGACCTATGCAAGTGATCTTTCAGAAGAGGCCGTTACTGTGACAGGCACGCTAAAGATTCTCAGAATGAGGATATTATAACTAGGAGGCACTTTCCCTGGCCTGTCCAGACAATTTACTTTGCCATTTTGATTAAGGAAGCCCCCAATCTTTAACACATTAAAGAATTAAGGGAGGTTTCCCTGGTGGCGCAGTGGTTGAGAGTCCGCCTGCCGATGTAGGGGACACGGGTTCATGCCCCGGTCCGGGAAGATCCCACATGCCACGGAGCGGCTGGGCCGTGAGCCTCCAATTTTACTGGAGCCTGTGCTCCGCAACGGGAGAGGCCACAACAGTGAGAGGCCCGCGTACCGCAAAAAAGAATTAAGGGAAAAAAATTAAACTCTTACTTATTTCAAGTTGGCAGATGAGTTAGAAAGTTTTGATTGAGAGGAAGATGCTTTGGGGGAATTCCCTGGCGTTCCAGTGGTGAGGACTCTGCGCTTTCACTGCCGAGGGCTCGGATTCAATGCCTGGTCGGGGAACTAAGATCCCACAAGCCACGCGATGGGGCAGAAGGAGAGAGAAGAAGGTACTTTGGGAGACCACCAGTCATTATAGCATACTTCCTGTTCCCTTGTATCTGTGGAAGGTTTTCGTCCCAGTGGCTAGTCTTGGTTTATGATGGGAAAATAAGTCGGGCTGTGGAGAAAAGGAACATAGTAGCTCCAAACCCCACATATAAGTCTGGGGGCTGCCATACTGTTATAGAATGCTATAGAGTTAGAGCTCAGTGTTAGTTAGTCCTTGCCTGGGTTGGGTCCTGTGTCCAATGATCAGCTACTTGCTTTTCTTTTTTTTTTTCCTTGAAAATTAACCTGATCTTTGTTTTTTGTTTTTGTTTTGCGGTACGCGGGCCTCTCACTGTTGTGGCCTCTCCCGTTGCGGAGCACAGGCTCCGGACGCGCAGGCTCAGCGGCCATGGCTCACGGGCCCAGCCGCTCCGCGGCACGTGGGATCCTCCCGGCCCGGGGCACGAACTCGTGTCCTCTGCATCGGCAGGCAGACTCTCAACCACTGCGCCACCAGGGAAGCCCGAAAATTAACCTGATCTTGATGACTGTGTTCTTGCTCATGGAAACGAGCTCATGCACACCCTTGGCACAGCTGGTTTGATTTCTGCGTCCTAGCACTCAGTCTTCTCGCCTCCTCAGCCTCTCTGCAGTACACAGCCTCCAGAGCTCTGCAAGGTGTGAGTGATGAAAGTGCATCACTGAGATTCTGCCTCTGGCTGCCTGTCACAGGCGCTGCCATCAACCCCTGGATTCATCCCTCTTGAATTCTGTGAAACTCTCTCCTTAGTCAATCAATGTGAAAAGAAGAAAAACTCTCTTTTCCTGATCTAGTTTTTTTTTAAAGAAAAAATTAGCTTTACCAATATTTCCCATTATACCTACAAATATTCCTTCCCTGTCATGGTCTAGTTCTTGTCATTTCGTATTAACGTTAAGAGAACATTGAATGGAATCTTCTTTCAATCACCACTTACATTAGCACTGATTTTAATATTTGCAACTTTGAAACTAAAGACCTATAAAATTTTAAATATAAACTCCCTAGACACGAGGTTCTCAAACAATCATGAGTGACTGAATTTTGTGTTGGACTTAAAATCCAGAGAGAGAAATACTGGGTGAAGAATACCTCAGAGACTCAGAAATCATATCCTGGAAAAGCAATCATGTTTTATTCGTTTCAAATCAAACTAGCATCATAACAGGATTAATTCAAGTTATTATCTAAGAAGATATCAGCCTATGCACTGTACATAGCTTCAACACCCAGTTTCATTTTGCTGTAAGAAACTATAAATTTTACTGGACAAGCACACAAAAAGCCTGTCATATTATTCTTCACCCCTAGAAGCGGGTCATAGAACAGCAAAGTAATGCCACTAACAAGAAGGAGTTTTCTGTAGTAGACAGCAATTCTCCCCCTGCCATGGATTTATCTTACTATTGACAGTAAATTTGGCTGGCATTGACCAGAACTGGTGCTTCCTCCAGCCCCATACCAGAGCTTGAGCATGAGATAAGCTTACGCCACGTTCAATGTCAGTCACATATTTCCCCCACTCAAAGTCACATCCGTCTTCTGATCTAAATGATTAAGGAGGATGTTTAAAAGCAGATATTCTACACTTTGTTACAGAGTGGTCGGTAAGTAATATTTTGCAATGCCAATACTTGTAAGAGGAAACAGCAGCTACTTTAATATGATTAAAAGTAGCAGTATTCACTACAACAAATGAGACCTACCATTGGCCACCAGACATTTCTCTGTGGCTGGCTAACTCTCTATTTACTTTGGTCAGGAAAATGCCAGGTCAATTAGCACAGGAATTCGCTGGGCTCACAGATGACCCTGTGAGGAGCTGGTATTCTATTTTCCTAGTTCTGTCACTTCTGTTGCCTTTTTAAGATATATTGTATGATAAAGCTTAATGCAACTCTCATTTTTTAAAAGTCACTTGAGGGATGAGATAGCATGAGAATCTGGGGAGGTATACAGAGGCAGTAATCAATAAAGTTTGCATGAGTAATTGGGCTCAGGGTACGCAAATCAGCAGAGAGAGGGATGTGCCCCTCAGTGAGCAAGTGCTTGGTTGAAAGCTGCTGAGGTGGGTAACCTACTTGGGGTCAGTGGAGGGACTGATGAAGCAGAGACATCTCCAGAAAAAATGATACCTACCTCCCAACAATATCCATTCTCCCTTTATAGAGCTAGTAGGAAGTTTAAAGACAAAAGGAGTAAAATTGTCCATCTCTACAATAAGTATGAAGAGATACACAAAACAAAAAGATGTAAAATACAATGTCACGAAGCGGCTGGGCCCGTGAGCCATGCCGCTGAGCCTGCGCGTCTGGAGCCTGTGCTCCGCAACGGGAGAGGCCACAACAGTGAGAGGCCCGCGTACCGCAAAAAAAAAAAAAATACAATGTCAAAGACATTAAATGTTGTGGGCATGGGAGTAAAAATGCAGGGTTGTTAGAATGTGTTTGAACTTAAGAGACCACCAACTTAAAATAATCATATATGATACCAAAATCAGACAAGGACACCTTCAAAAAAGAAAAGTACAAGCCAACATCACTGATAAGCATAGATGCAAAAATCCTTGACAAAATATTAGCAAATCAATTTAAACAATATATTTCAAGGATCATACAACATGCTCAAGTGGGATTAATCCTAGGGATGCAAGGATGGTTCAATATCCACAAATCAATCAATGTGATACACCACATTAGCAAATTGAAGAATAAAAATCATATTATCATCTCAGTAGGTGTAGAAAAACCTTTTGACAAAATTCAATATTTATGTATGATTAAAAACTCTCAACAAAATGGGTACAGAGGGAACACCTCAACATAATAAAGTTCATATATGACAAACCTACAGCTCATATCATAGTCAATGGTTAAAAGTGGAAAGCATTTCCTCTAAGATCAAGAACAACCCAAGGATGATCACTCCTGCTAATTTTATTCTACATAATATCAGAAGTCCTAGCCATAGCAATCAGACAAGAAAAAGAAATAAAAGGAATCCAAATTGGAAAGGAAAAGGTAAAACTGTCACAGTTGCAGATGACAGTATACTATGTACAGAAAATCCTAAAAATGTCACCAAAAAACTATTGGAACTAATAAATGAATTTAGTAAAGTTGCAGGATACAAAATTAGTATAGAGAAATATGTTGCATTTCTATACACTAAAAAACTATCAGAAAGAGAAATTTTAAAAGATTCCATTTATAATTGCATCAAAAAGAATAAAATACCTAGAAATAAATTGAGTCAGTAAGGTAAAACATCTGTACTAGGAAAACTATAAGATGATGATGAATTTGAAGATGACACAAACAAATGGAAAGATATACCATGCTCATGGATTGAAAGAATTAATATTGTTAAAATGATGATACTCCCCAAGGCAATCTACAGATTCAATGCAATCCCTACCAAAATACCAATGGCATTTTTCACAGAACTAGAATAATTCTAAAATTTGTATGGAAACACAGAAGGCCCCAAATAGCCAAAACAATCTTGAGAACAAACAACAAATCTGGAGGTATCATGTTCCCTGATTTCAAACTATACTGCAAAGCTATAGTAATCAAAACAGTATAGTACTGGAACAAAAATAGACATAGAGATCAATGGAACAAAATAGAGCCCAGAAATGAATGTACATTTATATGGACAATTAATCTATGACAAAGGAGGCAGGAATATATTGATATAATGGGGAAAAGACAGTCTTTTTAATAAATGGTGTTGTGACAACAGAACAGCTACATGCAAAAGAATCAAACTAGACTACTTTCTTACGCCATATACAAAAATAAACTCAAAGTGGATTAAAGACTTAAATATAAGACCTGAGACCATAAAACTCCTAGAAGAAAACATAGGCACTTTTCAGGAAGAAAATCATGCTCTTTGATATCAGGCTTAGCAATATTTTTTGTATATGTTTCCTCATGAAAGGGAAACAAATGCAAAAATAAACAAATAGGACCATATCAAGCTAAAAAGCTTTTGCACAACAAAGGAAATTCAACAAAACAAAAAGGTAGCCTACTGAATGGGAGGAGGTATTTGCAAATGATATATCAGAAAATGGGCTAATATACAAAATATACAAAGAACTCATACAACTCAAGAAACAAACAACCCAATTTAAAGGTGGGCAGAGGACCTGAGTAGACATTTTTCCAAAGAAGACATAGAGATAGATGGCCAATAGAGACATGAAAAGATGCCCAGCATCACTAATCATCAAGGAAATGAAAATCAAGCCCACAGTGAGATATCATCTCACAACTGTCTGAGTGGCTATTATCAAAAAGAACAAATAACAAGTGTTAGTGAGGCTGTGGAGAAAAGGGAACACTCATGCACTCTTGGTGGGAATTCAAATTGGTACAGCCACTATAAAAAACAGTATAGAGTTTCCTCAAAATAATTAAAAATAGAACTGCTATATGATCCAGAAATTCCACTCCTGGGTATTTTTCCAAAGAAAATGAAAACAGTAATTTGAAAAGATATATGCATCCCTATATTGATTGCAGCATTATTTATAATGGCCAAGATATGGAAACAATCTAAAGTATCCATCAATAGATGAATGGATAAAGAAGACGTAACATATATATTTATGTAGTTTTATATAATGGAATATTACTCAGCCATAAAAGGAATGAAATTTGCAACAACATTTGAAATTTTTTTTTCAAAGGGTCTAACCTTGTTTATAATTTCTTAAACATTTTATGTCTTAATATTTGCCTTAACCTTTTTTTCTTAAAAGAAAAAGTAAAAATCTTCCCTTCAATTTGCAGTCTCTTTTTCCCAAGACAGAAATAACCAGCATATAAGTGCACTTTTAACACTGTAGAAATAAAAATGAAATCATCTGAACTAATGTCCTAGTACCTAATATTTCCTTCCATTTGCAATATCAATGGACCTAGAGGATATTATGCTAAGTGAAATAAGTCACATAGAGAAAGACAAATACTGCATGATTTCACTTATATGTAGAATCTAAAAAATAAAACAAATGGACAAACAATAAAACAGAAACAGACTCATATCAGAGAATAAACTGGTGGTTGCCAGAGGAACGGTTGGTGGTTGATGAGTAAAATAGGTGAGGGAGATTAAAGAGGTACAAACTTCCCTTTATAAAATAAATAAGTCACAGGGATGTAATGTACAGCATAGGGAATAGAGTCAATAATATTGTAATAACTTTATGGTGACAGATGGTAACTAGACATCATATTGATGATTTTGTAATGTACAACAAAATTGAATCACTATGTTGTACACCTGAAACTAATATAATATTGTAAGAAAGAAAAAAATATGCTCTGAACAATTAAGAAAATCAATACCCACCCCTAGTTTTATATTACCTTGTCTACTGGAGAATTTTCCCATAAGTACGCCACCATTGGCGACTCTCATTACCTGATTGATGAAGGCTGGAACCAAATCCATTGAATCTGTCTCACATAGCACTTATGAGGCTACTATGAAGCTACCACAATTAAGGCTACTATTAACAGGATTCCAAGGAGCAGGATGAGGGCAACCTACAGTGCTGACTTCAGCCACGCTGCCCAGAGTGCCGGGCCAACCAGCTTAACAAATCTCGTAAACCATCAAGGTCTACCTTAGAAAGCCAGGTGTCTTTCTCCTTAAGTTTCAGCATTGACCTTTCCACTTGGCCCTGGCATTACTCCAGGTACAGCAGAATGTATTAGTGATTGCACAGATTTCTCTTTGGCCCATGAGGAGGAAGTTTACGGCAATTCTATCATCCATAACAGGTCTGACCTACGTGCCTTCCGGGGCCTGGGTGGTGTCATTGACAATTTCAGCTAAAGTAAAGGACAAATTTTATACTACCTTTTCTAACTGGATCACTCCCGTCTCCTATCATAGAGATTATTGCCTGCATGGTGTGCATAAATAAGGAAGGAGACATCTGAGAAGCAAGCTCATGTAACCAAGCCTAGCCTTGTTTTGGACAGGACTCTGCAGCCATCTGAAGGCATTACGATCTACTTATGATACTGAGAATTAAATCCCGTTAAACCAACACCCCTGTGAGGTGCTCTAGCTGAAAATGGCAGGGATGTATGTTGCCTGCATTTTAATAAGAGGACTTAAAGTGTTAGATCCTCAGTTCTCAACCGGGAATGGTTTCACTACCACCCCTCACTCTCCCCACCCTACCCGGGACATCTGGCGATGTCTGGAGACACTTCTGGTTGTCACACTGGGGACCAGGGGAGTTGCTCCTGGCATCCAGTGATTACAGACCAGGGTTGCTTCTAAAGGACAGACCTCTCACACAAAGGCTTAGATAAAAAGGGAATTTCACTGACAGTGTCTGGGCAAAAAATACCCTTTGAAAAACACACAGACACGAGTTGTGTCACCACCTCTTCTTCAAATCATGCAAGTGTGGGAGCTTCTGGAAGGAACGATGGAATCCTAGAGGGACCCGGAGCAGCCTGACTAGGGGACTGGTCACCTTCGTGTGCTTGAAGTACAGTCAGCACCTTGCTTAGTCAGGTCACCCCAAAATATAGTGTTTCCTTAAACACTTGAAGGTCTCTTGAGAGGCCCCAGCCCCCCAAAGTGCAAGTCATTGTATTTTGGGAATACGATGCTTGGGAAGCTAGTTAATGTCTGACTTCCACACAAAAAGTACAGTCCTGAGGATGGACATGGTACGCTGGAAAAAAGAAAGTTTTGTTTACAATTGTTGGGGACCCCCAAAGGGGACCTACATCAGTTGGGGGCACAGGCTGATAATGTTTCTAATGTGGACTTCTAGCCAATTGGTAAATCTTAGAGGCCCCAGTTCAGTTCAAATAACTGAGTCTAAGCCTTGTTTTTAGAGGAAAGACATTTATATATGTATCTATTATCTCTATCTATAGATACATAGACACATGCTGTTGAAGAATTATCCATCTACCCTTGTTTTGTTAAGAATCTTGTTTTGCCAGAATATATTTGAACTTGATCAATTGTTTTGAGCATCTGTAGAGATAATCATATGGTTTTTCTCCTTATATGTAGTAATATGGGAAATTACATGAAGGATTTCTAACTATTAGGGTATTCTTACATTCTTAAAACAAACCCCATTTGGTCGTGTATCATAATTTCAGTGTGCTGCTGTATTCTGTTTGTTAATATTTTATTTAGGATATTTTAATTGATATTGATAAGTGAATTTGGTCTGTAGTTTTCTTTTATGTGCGATCTTTGTTAAACTTTCTATGTTATGCTCACTTCATTTAAGAAACATGGTCTGCATATGGTATTTGGAATTTATTAAGGTTTACTTCATGGCCTGCTACATAATAAAGTTTAAAAAATATTCATCAGGGATTTGGAAAGACTGTGTAATTTTGTGTATTGGATAGCTTGTTAATTGTGTGTGGTTTAAATTCTCTATAACATTCCCCTCTCTGCCTCTGACCTCTGTCCCCTTTCTTTTAAGATAGTCAATGTCAACAGTTTCTAGCGCATAATTCCAGAAAAAAAATTTATGTATTTAATATCATATATGTGAATATCTTTTCTAAATATAAAAAATTAACTTGTTTTATAACCTATATTATTTTAATTTAATATAACTTGGAGATGTATTCCACACACGTAGATAGACCTCATTGTTAATAGTTCTTTCTTTTTTATTTTAAAGAATAACTAAGATAGTCTGTTCTTCCCATGTAGTTAGATTTATTTTAGACGTATTTTGTTCTTAAAATCTAGTTTCCTTGCATAATGATCAGAGAATGGGGCTGTATACAATATTTGGAGTTTATTGAGATTTTCTTCATGGTCTGGTACATACTAAAATTTTTAAATGTTCCATCGGGACTTGGAAAGAATGTACAGTTTTTGTATCTTGCCTGACTTATTAATTGTTTGTGATTCAAATTCTCTATAATGTTATGGAGTTTGACTACTCGACCTGCCAAGTCCTGGAGGTATGATTCTCCCATTATGACTGTGGTTTTGACAATTCTCCTTGCATTTCTAACATTTTGGTTTTTATATATATTTTGATTACTGTTGTTTAGAATAAAATAGTTCTTGGCTCTTTTATCTTTTTTGTGTATTGTATTTTTAAGTCAATATAAAATATCTCCCATTGCACTAATGATTTCTGCATTAAAATATATTTTTTGACAAATACATTTTTACATGCCACTTAGTTTACATATGGCTGACATATATATTTGTCTGCTTTTTATGTCCAACCAGTTACAGTTTGCTTTATGTATGTTTCATGAAAATAGCACATAGCTGGGTCTAACAGCTGTAAGAAGTCTATAGGGTGTGTAATGAAATTTTTTGGCATCTCCCAGACCCAGATCTAAACCTTGACTCCACTATTTACCGGTCATGTGACCTCATAGAAGTTATTTAACTTCTCCAAGACTCAGTTTCCTCATCTGTAAATTGGGACACTACATTCTTAGTAGTTAGTACTCTGTATGGTAATAAAAAGGCAATTCAAATGAGGTTACATGCAAGGGAAATTTTCTGTGGTGTCTCAAAAGAAGCATTAAAAACCAAAACATGAGGAAGGACGGGGTTACCCCTGCCCATCATTCATTCCTTTTCTACAACAGTGTCTCCTCACGCCCTTGTTATTTCCAACCAGAGACCCTGTTTATTCATAAACTTTAGCTCACACTGCATTTTGTTTATTGTTTGCCTTGGTGTTACAATTGTAAGTCTGATGAGGGCAGCAAACCCACTGGTCTTCTTCACTACCCTACTATGGGCCACACACTATCTCACCAGGGTGTGGCACATAGTAGGTATGCAATGAAACATATTTATAGAACGAAAACAGATGAACTGAACTGGGCCAACATGGTGGAGGGTAGAGAGGAAGAGTTATGGGTTGAATTGCATCCCTACAAAAAGATGTGTTAGGATATTAATGACCAGTACCTCAGAATGTGACCTTATTTAGTGACAGGGTGTTTGCAGATGTAGTAAGTAAAGATGAGGTGGGCCCTAATCCAATATGACTGGTGTCCTTATAAAATGGGAAAATTTGGACACAAACACAAACATGCACAGAGGACTATGTGACCAGATACAAGGAGAGCTCCAGGGTAAAATTATGCTGCCACAAGCCAAGGAACATCTGGGGTTACCAGAGCTGGAAGAGGCAAGGAAACATCCTTCCCCTGCAGGTTTCAGAGGAAGCATAGCCTTGTAAATACCTTGATTTGCGGCTTCTAGACTACAGAACCGTGAGACAGTAAATTTACTTTGTTCTACGGTACCTAGTTTGTGGTACTTTGTTTCAGCAGCCCTAGGAAACTAACACAAGTGGATCTCAGGTACCAAAGACTCACTCACCCCCAGCATCCCAGATGGTACATGGTTACAAGGTATTCACAGACCCCACTAGCTGGTGGCCTGGGCTGCTCCTGAGTCAAGACAGGATCAGGAAATGCATGCATGGAACTGCAGGTAACAGACACTGGGGAATCCAACGGGCCGTGCCTGAAAAACACCATGTCTGACCACTGACCACTGAGTTCAGCAGCACGGAGAATGGTCCCTTTGGGGAAAAAGAACTTGTTTCTTACTCAGCACAGAGTTGGCTGCTGAGTGTCTGAGAAAACAGGATTGTGAAGGAAAACACTCAAACCTGAATGCGTATTCAATCACGCACCACCCCTGTTTCAGAAGTAGAAATCATGAAAGGAAAAGCCAGCCAGGACACTACTCTGAGCAGCATTTGCAATGTCAGAGATAATTGTGGAATTAGGATTTTTCAAGGTTGTCTAGGCAGAATAAATTAAACAGATTACTCGAGGAAAACTGAGGAGGAAAATGACCTGCTTCCCCACCTCTGACCTTTAATTAGCCATGAAAAAGACAACGCTTGAAAAATTCCTGTGTCTTTCCCACCAAACTGGAACTTTTCAAAGTGCCTCATGAACGGTGCTTTTTCTGTGGAAAGATTCTCAGTGACAGTCAGTTTATTTTTTATTTATTTATTGGCCGCGCCTGGAGGCATGCGGCATCTTAGTTCCCCGACCAGGGATTGAACCCATGCCCCCTGCAGTGGAAGCGCAGAGTTCTAATCACTGGACCACCACGGATTTCCCAACAGTCATTTTAGGAAGTTGATTGGACTGACCAAAATTAATGTGATTTGAATCCCAGATAAGGAAATATCTACATGTATAAGTCATACTAATGAGCACCACTGGATTATGGACACATGTTTCTATGCAAGAAGCTTAGAATACAACCACCATTAGAAGACGAATCATTAAATTCAAATGATTTTGCTTACCTTTCAATAAATGCAGTTCAAGTCTGTTCTTTCAGTACCATCTCCAAGAATATTCCAAAGGGTTTTCTTTTAGATTTTGTTTCTGAATTCAAAGCTTTCCATTGGTTTCAAGTGAATAATCAGGGTCTTTTGATAAAAGTCAAATAAACTTAGTTTCGATAATTTTAATTTAGCTGAGACTAAGAAGCTTTTGGTTTCATTCCTATCACCCTATCCTGATTTTGTTATTTTTAGGTTGACTTTTTTTAAATGCTATACCAAAAAAAAAAAAAAGAAAATGTAGGGAAAGCTAAAAGTGAGTTAAGAGGAATAAATTAGGAGGTTGGGATTAACAGATACATGCTACTGTATATAAAATAGATAAACAAAAAGGACCTACTATATAGCACAGGGAACTATACTCAATATTTTGTAATAACCTATAATGGGAAAGAATCTGAAAAAGAAAATATATATCTATGTATAACTGAATCACTTTGCTGTGCACCTGAAACTAATAGGACACCGTAAATCAACTATACTTCAATAAAATAAAATAAAATTTAAAAAACCCAACTCATTACTCACTTAGCATGGAGAAAGCATACATTCAAAAAAAATTGAGTTACATATGATCACATTTATTTTGACCAATATGTAATTCTTCATCTTAACTTTATGATTGAAATATTAGAAAAACATGAACACTTCTCTCACTGTTGTGGCCTCTCCCGTTGCGGAGCACAGGCTCCGGACGCGCAGGCTCAGCGGCCATGGCTCACGGGCCCAGCCGCTACGCGGCACGTGGGATCTTCCCGGACCGGGGCACGAACCCGTGTCCCTTGCAGCGGCAGGTAGACTCTCAACCACCGCGCCACCAGGGAAGCCCAGGAATCCAATTCTTAATGAAGTAGAGTCAGTTCAAAAGCTGAGGGAGGCTGAACTGAACTGATGGGCCCGTATTCTGCTTCGTTGTCAATGAATTCAAATAATGATGCAACAATTCAAAGAGTACATTTTAAAAGTTTTCAGACAGGTACTTTCTTGAAGTTTAATCAAGGCTCTATATTTGACTTTGTATGTTATCTGGGACATATAGCTACATTGAGGTACAAATTTCATCTCCGCCAGTTATCTGTGTAGCTGTCACCTAGGTCCTGCATCTGATGACCCAGCATCTCTGTTATTAAGTGTTGGAGCCCCTCACCTTAATTTTCTCCTAGGCTGTTTATCACCAGGTAATTTGAAGAAGGTCACTGCCCGCAGTAGAGGGAAACAGGGGTAATCTGTGCTAATGTACCTTTAGAATATTTCCCAAAGTCTTTCTTATTCTAATATTGTCAAGTTTCTCTTTTCTACACTAAAATTGGGTTGTTACTGAGCTGCCTTTCCATTGGAGGAAGACTTTGTATATCTGTACCAAATATGCAATTAGCAAGAGGGCAGTGTTGGTAGCTACGCTCTTGATGGCTGGCCTGCTGGGCCTACTTGCTGAGGAGACGGTTGATCCCATATGGCAGCTGGGGCTGATATCAAGGACAAGCAGGAAGAGCCATTCCCCTGGTAGGAGGCAGTTATCTGCATCCACCCTCAGCAGTCCTCACTGTGATTAACCCAGAAACCCTCCATGCAGTGGCTTTGATTTCTCTGTATCTGCTCAAAGTACTCAGCTAGCAAGTTACTCTAATCAAGGAACTGCTGCTTGCATCAAAAAGCCTTGCACCCCAGCAGGTGGATAATAGTTATATCTTCTGAAAGTCAATAACCTTGACCCGTCCTGCTCCTCAGGCTCATAGCCTCCTTGTTTTTCCAGTCATTTGGGGCATTTAAAAATTACTCCAACTCTGGGCTGCAGCAGTCACACTGATACCATCTTCTCCTTCTCCCTGGCACAGGAGCTCAGCACAACTGACTGTTTGGATATTTCTGGCCTGAAATCCTTCTCCTACCCTGCTCTGCTGTGCATACTGGTTCTCTGACATGTCTGCACTCATACCCATCAATTAGTATGGCAGGATGCCCGCTTCTACTAGGTATGGAGCCAGTTTCAACAAGGCGATGTGCCAACCCCATCCTGGCTCAGACAGGGACTGAAGCAAGTGACACAACATGTCCGTGGAGATCCTTGCTGGTGGACAGAGCTGCCAAAGTGGGACCTTGTGTTTCTCTCCAGGGAACTGTCACCGTGGAAATCTTTAATCACTGTGCATCATTTCTACGCTATCTTTTCTCTTGTTAGAAAAGAAATCTGCATTATCGGATACTGTGGATCCAAGACTCTGAAGAATTCTCTTGTACAACCAGAAGATAGAAACGTGGGTATTACCAGGCATGGAAGGTCACAATAAGAAGTGTGGGGTCATCCTTCCTCCGCAAAGCTGAGAACTGCCCTGGCAGACAGGAAAGCATGATCACAGACAGACAGCAAAGCCCTCTGTGTGCTGGTGTTGGGACCTAGAAAAGGTGACTCTGGTGGTGCTAGAGAAGAGAGAAACACTACTGTAAAAGTACCGTAGAGTTGCCCTTTCCCAAGAAGTTCTCCCTTCTGGCTCAAGAAGAAAGGCCTCAAATGAATTAAGATGCTAAAAGAGCAGAAGGAACAGGTAGAATATAGGAGTAGGATGATCAAGATAACCTCTCATTAGTTTAGGGGCTTCCTTGGTGGCGCAGTGGTTGAGAGTCCGCCTGCCGATGCAGGGGACACGGGTTCGTGCCCCAGTCTGGGAAGATCCCACATGCCGCGGAGCGGCTGGACCCGTGAGCCATGGCTGCTGAGCCTGCACGTCTGGAGCCTGTGCTCCGCAACAGGAGAGGCCACAACAGTGAGAGGCCCGCGTACCGCAAAAAAAAAAAAAAAAAAAAAAAAAAGATAACCTCTCATTAGTTTAAATAATGTACAAAGAAAAAAAATCTGTGAAGCTTTGTTCTGACAGCCCCCCACCCCCCTGCAAAAACATAAAAAAGCCTCTCCATGTAAGAACTGTCCTCAGGTGGAATGAACGTTTTTAGTAGTGAGTCCAGTTCAGGTAAGTGGCCTGGAGCCATCTGCATGCAGGAAAACAAGGGTAATAATATTAACAGTGTTTTCTATCTTAGTGAAGAGGTTTGCTGTATGAATTTTTTATTTAACTCTGTTTTCCCATTGTTTCCTGAAGTAAATGCACAATTGCTTTTTTTAACAAGGAAAAAATACAAAAATAAAAAACTCACTTCAGAAAAATAAGACGGCAAGGTATAAAAATGAGACAAACTATTGTCAAAGGAATTTGGGAGAAAGGAGCAAAGGTCACTAGGCATTTTCAGCAAGTAAAAGCATTCAAATAAAAGGAAGATTGGCAAAGAGGAGGAATCACTAATGAAATGCAAGAAGACTTCCCAGAGCTTGTGCCTTGCAGTCTGTCATAGAGTAGACATGATGGAGCCCTCGTTCACAGAGATGAATGAAAATCGGGGACTTGTGGTCACTAACTGGGCTCAGGAGTGTTTCCAGTTATACTTAGTAAATATTTGCCAATGCAAACCTTGTGCATCGGGAGCTGTCTGTGCCTCAACTCTGGGTGCTGCTGCTACCGCAGGCTCCTGATGCCCCAAGTGGGCTGTGCTCTGGGTCCCTGAGTCAGTGGTGTGCTGGAACCATGTAGACGGACAACAGCTGGTGGTGACATACTCAGGAACTTTGCCTGTCGTCATCAAACGCAGGCATTATTAAAATCTGAATTACATAAACTTGCAATTAAATAAATTATATTAAAAACAAAAGCAATACATTCTCAAAACTCATCAGTTCCTAATTATTTTACTACAATTGTAACGTTTACCTGACTCTATCAAATCTGTAGAGTGAAATTATTATGTGAGGAGGGGTTACTGTCTATCTTCTCCCACCTCCATGTTTAATGACATCACATTGGCAGCTTGAAACTGGCCATGGTGGGAATGTTTACACCGTGAAAATCAGCAAGTTCTACACATTGGGACTTTTATTTTTTTATTTTCTAGAGAGCTGATTGTTCAAATGTATTGGCACACCACTGCTTGAAATCCACAAAAGCCAAACTTCCGTGTTCTGTAATCAAGTGACCAGCCTCCTTCACACCACCTTCTATGTGCTTTGGCTGCATTTTCCCAAAGCTGAGGTTTGCTTTGAATTTCCAGAGCCCCAAAAAGGTGGTGAAAAAGGTGCTTAGTCTTTTTTCTCTCCTAAGGACTCAGGCATCCATGTGATGTTGGATGGGATGTGAGGGGGAAATGACACCACAGTGTCCTCGGAGCTCCCTTCCTCGGAACCCGAGGGCCACCCAGCGTGTTGTCTCCTCTCTTAGAACCATCTTCCCCAGGAGGCTCCTCAGGCCCCCGTGGGCACGCACTCTGCCACCAACCCTCAAGATATGCTTAGCCGCAAAGCTTCCGAGGCGACGGGTGAAGGGAAGGTCAGGCTGCAGTGATGCCAATGGGAATAAAAGAGAAAAAAACAAAACAGGACAGATCTAAGCAAGGAGGAAATGGTGACACTTTACATCTCATTAGTTACAGGTGATGAAAGAGAAGATTGAGACCGAGATAACTCAGTTTCACAATCTTTGACCCTACTAGGAACAATCAGGACTACAGAGAAGAATAACTTCTGTCAGAAATTCATACCTGAGAGTACAGCATTTCCATTTGGCGTCCTAAGAACCAGGGGTGACAATGATCAAAGTGTGGCAGTGATAATATTGGCTTGAAATACTTCTCCAAAAAAAAAAAAAAAGCCTGTTTAATTTATATATATATGGAATCTAGAAAAATGGTACAGATGAACCTATTTGCAGGGCAGGAATAGAGACGCAGATATATAGAATGGACATGGGGACACGGGTTGGGGGAAGGGGGGATGGGATCAATTGGGAGATTGGGATTGACATATACACACTACCAGGTGTAAAACAGATAGCTAGTGGGAACCTGCTGTGAGTGCAGGGAGCTCAGCTCGGTGCTCTGTGGTGACCTAGAGGGGTGGGATGGGGTGGTGGTGGGAGGGAGGTCTGAGAGGCAGGGGGATATACGTATACACATAGCTGATTCACTTTGTTGTACAGCAGAAACTAACACAACATTATAAAGCAATTATACCCCAATTTAAAAAAATGAAAAGCAGCTATTCGGAACTTCTAAAAATAATAAAATACTGTAGGGAGAGTTTAAATGTCCATTCAATTTGATGACATTTCTTTTGCTCCTTATCTCGACCCCTTAGGGCATTGGACAGTTGGATAGCGCGGGTAATGGCCTCTTTTTTTTTTTTTGCGATACGCGGGCCTCTCACTGTTGTGGTCTCTCCCGTTGCGGAGCACAGGCTCCGGACGTGCAGGCTCAGCGGCCATGGCTCACGGGCCCAGCTGCTCCGCGGCACGTGGGTTCTTCCCAGACCGGGGCCCGAACTCGTGTCCCCTGCATCGGCAGGTGGACTCTCAACCACTGCGCCACCAGGGAAGCCCGTCATGGCCTCTTTGAAATATTCTCCTCGCTCAGCTTCCACATCAGTCAGGGAGGGAGGAGGGAGGGAGGGGTTTATTTTAAGGAATTGGCTCACAGGACTGTGGAGGTCGGCAAATCTGAAATTTGTAGGACAGGTCGGCACACTCGAAACTCAGGCAGGATTTCTGTTAGTCTTCTTATTTAGGAAACCTTGGTCTTTCCTTTTAAGGAAGGCCTCCAACTGATTGAATGAGGCCTATCCATATTATCCAGGGTGATCTCCTTTGCTTAAGTTTGTAAAGATGAATCACATCTACAGAATACATTCATGGCAACATCTAGACTAGTGTTTGACCAAAGAACAGGGCACCACAGCCTCGCCAAGTTGACTTAAAATTAACCATCACAGCTTCCAAGCAAGACCTTCCTCCTGACTGCTGGGGTCCCTTCTCATAAGTCTCTTGCCAGCCTCTTCTTCTGCTGGACCCCTTTTAAATGTTGATACTCTCCAGTATCCATCTAAATTTGAGGTACAGTTTTTAAGAGTTAAAAGAAATTTTAGAAATGTGTGAACAGACATAGAGCTGTGAAAAGCACATAATATGCCCAAGTAAATGGTGAAACTTAAGACATGATTTTATTTGTTCTTGAGGTAGCATATAGCTTTCGTTGGGACAGAAAATTAAAATAAGGAATCAAAATAAGGCACTGTTTGTTCTCTTTAAACTTTTGGAACATGACATGCCTAGAGTTTCCCATGTTTCATCTTCAGCCCTCTTTTCTTCCCATGCAACATGTTCTCTTTGGGGATCTGATCTATATCCATCCTTCAGCGACGCTAGTGTCTCTAAAATGATGTTCCAAGGAACACTGGATTCCGTGTATAAATAAGGTTGAGAAATGCTAGCTAGAGACCTCTTGTTCTTGGAGAATTGCAATCCGTATTGTGAAACTAAAGGCTCTGAGAAGTCCTGCAGTAACAGGGAAACGTGGCCCTGAATCTGCATTCTGAGCCCAGCGCCCTAAGTTTCAGAATGATGCTTCCAATTGCTTACTGTATGTTACACTTAGATGTCCCATGCAATTCAAAGTTAAAATGATCAAAACTGACATTCTTTTGGGACTTCCCTGGTGGTCAAGACTCTGTGCTGCCAATGCAGGGGGCAAGGGTTCTATCCCTGGTCGGGGAACTAAGATCCCACATGCCACATGGCACGGCCAAACAACAACAAAAAAAATAATGTCATTATTTTGCCTGAGCCAAAGTGTCTCCTCTTATGTTCCTTTTCTCCTATAATCCTTATCTTTTTTTCATAGTCGGTACCTGCGTTGTCCAAAAAAAAAAAAAAAACGAAAACAAAAAACAAGACTTGCAAGGCCACGCAGACTCTTTCTCTCCCCTCGTGGCTCACCATTTGCTAGTTTACTTACTTAGGTCTGTTGAATCTACCTTCTCAGACGGTCCTGTGTGCCCCTGTCTCCACCCAAGCTGCTCCTGCCTCCCCTCTGCCCTCCATTTTCCCTTTATCTGTAACAGTAACCTCACTGCTTCCACTGCCTCTGGAAAGACCGTCTTCAAACACAAAGTGATGACGTGACTTGTGGTCGACACCCACGAGTGGCTTCTTGCTGACTCCAGGTAATGTCACAACTCTCATCGTGGACGGTGTTGCACATTTAATTTAAGTTGAAGGGCTAAAGTTTTCTTTGTCCCTCCTGAGTAATTTAAAGAAAAATCCTCTACCTTCCTTGGAGATGCAATGTGTCTCTGTTGGATTTGAAAAGGCGTCGACAGTATTCAAGTGAGGTTTGGGAAGCAGAAAAGTAGAGAGCATTATTGATGTCTAACCATTATTATTATTATTTTTAGTCATCTGTTTCTGACCATGGAAAATTGAGAGCTGACTTTTTAGGGAATCATTACATCAAATAGTCTGAATCAGTGTCTGATTGACTTGGGAAAATGGAATACTTAATACTACTACAGTGGACTTCCTCACAGATCAGAAAAATTCTGACTGCTCTTTAAAAAAAAAAAAAAGACTTCTAAAAACTTCTAGAGATACAAGATGTTGTAATACGAAAAAGAGCAGGTTGCAAATTAAAAGTTTCACCTTGACACACTCAAGTGGTGACACTAGTATATTTTTCTATACAAGGAAACACAAATTCTGGAAGAATACATCCTAAACTATTGATCGAGTTTATCCCTAGGGAGAATAAATCGGTCATTTTCATATTCCTCTATCTGCTTAATTGTGTTTCCTAACATGTCTACAATGAATATGAATTATTTTTATAATAAGTAAAAAAGTGTGGTTTTAAAAAAATTATTTGAAAATCTTGGCAGCTTACCAGACTGACCGATCTTAGTCTACTTATATCCAAAATGACCTCAATTTACCTCTTTTCCCTCAGTTTTGTTTTTCTTCCAGAAGAACAGCATGTCAATTTGAACTAGTCAATAGCGTGCTTTCCGTGCTGTCTGGCGTTCAACATATTTTCCATGAGAAGGTAGTACAGCCCAACCATGATGACAACCCTTCTAAGAAAACCCTGGCTACTCTGTCTGAGAGTTTAAAAGTAAAAATTGCAAACTGGCTTAATCTCAAAATACATAAAGGATGCATACTGATATGCAGAAAAAAATAGTTTAAAGACCTCTTATCTAAGCTATGCTTACTATTTATTTGGATTTATTTGTATACCCAACCCATTCTAATATCCTAGATATTTTATCATTTCTGCATGGATTTCCCCCCACCCCTTTTTATCTTTATAAGTGGTCTTATTATGGCTGGAATGATTAATGATTAACTTTGCCTTTTTTTTTTTTCAAATAGATTTCAGGTCTAAGTACCTAAAATGTTCGTTTTTCTTTACCTTACTTGGAGGGGGTAGGTATATGTCTTTACTTATTTATTTTCAAGTTTTTATTTTAAAAGTACTTTCCTTTTCAATATGGTAAAACAGAAGTAATTCTGAAAATATTATACATGGCTTTTAAGATTTTTATCTTTATCCCAAGAATTAATTTTAAAACAAATTGCTATAATGCTGATCCCAATATCTGAGGAGAAAAAAGCAGACATAGTTCATTCAATTAGGGCGACTATCTTTTTTCACTATTCTGTTTAATAAGTTTAACAAAATTTAAAGCACATACTTTAAAAATTTCTGAAAGGGCTTCCCTGGTGGTACAGTGGTTGAGAGTCTGCCTGCCGATGCAGGGGACACGGGTTCGTGCCCCGGTCCGGGAAGATCCCACATGCCACGGAGTGGCTAGTCCTGTGAGCCATGACCGCTGAGCCTGCGCGTCCGGAGCCTGTGCTCCGCAACGGGAGAGGCCACAACAGTGAGAGGCCCGCGTACCGGAAAAAAAAAAAAATTTCTGAAGTAAGTCAAAGTCTTTTCTTCTCAAAAAGATCACAACCCAGAACTCTTTTTACTTCTCCATATAACATGACACACACTTAATAGAGTTCTCAGGCATCTGATTATTGAGTGCCCCCAAAGTTTAATAAACATGGTAGTTTAAAAAAATGTAACATTTTTGGGGCTTAGTTCTTAAGAGCAAAGTTATCCATAGAACGTTCTGCGAAGATGGGAAAGTTCTATATATGTGCTGTCAATACTGTAGCCCTAGCCACTGGGACGGTTGAGCACTTACAGTGCGGTTAGGGTGACCGAGAAGCTGAATTTTAAATTTTATTTAATTTTAGTGAATTCACTTTTAAATGGCCACATGTGTCCAGTAGCCACTGATTGAACTCACAGCTCTAAAGTTATAATCGGTTGAATTATATTCAGATAAAAGTATTCATGGATATTTGCCACTTAGTAATGTTCCTTTTGCCTTAATAAAGTCAACGTTGGGACTTGCCAAATTTCCCCAAAAGAGTAAATTACCTGTTTTCATTACCTCTTTACTTCCAATTCTTCCCTGGCAGATGACAGGAAATGAGAGCTTCATGTATTTCCCCTGAGAATGCGTTGGCAAGTCACTCCATCCCAGTAATAGTCTGGTTGAGCCCTGGGGGCTCTCCTGATGAAACTTAGACTGATTAAAAAGCTGAAGTCCTTTATTTTCTACTTATAGGAACACAATGAGCCAACAGTAAAACTTTTATTTTTATTTTATTATTATTATTTTTTTTTGCGGTACGCGGGCTTCTCTCTGTTGTGGCCTCTCCCGTTGCGGAGCACAGGCTCCGGACGCGCAGGCTCAGCGGCCATGGCTCACGGGCCCAGCTGCTCCGCGGCATGTGGGATCTTCCCGGACCGGGGCACGAACCCACGTCCCCTGCATCGGCAGGCGGACTCTCAACCACTGTGCCACCAGGGAAGCCCAAAATTTTTATTTTTATATATGACTGAAGACTGTTTACTAGTAATCTACTAACAGTTAATAGGGCTTACTTTTCTGGATCTAGGGGTGATAATTAATTACATTCCTGTCCCCACCTGTATTAGTTAGAATCCCAATAGGAAACAGAAGGCACACACAAACCTGTAATTAAAGAGAATTTTAAAAAGGACACTCTACAAATGTGTGGGCTGTGTTAAAGGAAACCTACAAGGGGTGGTGGGTATCCTAGGGTCAGCAGCAGAGGTGAGTTCCTGGACCAGATGGGGCAAGGGAGAGGGTGGTTTTGGAACTATTTGAGAGTTGCCGTAGGAGAAGATTGTTTGATAGGAGCTGTGCTCTTTGTTAAAGGGTCACAGCCAATAATGACAACATTACTCCGGTCTTATCCTCTGATCTCTTGGTGTATCGCATTGGCTAAACCAACTAGAAGCTAGAAAACTGGGGAACCTCTAGATATAGTCTATATAGGCAGCCTTCCAGAGCTCAGACATTTGGATAAACGTGGGTAGGGGATCTGGAGAGGCAACAGAAAATATCCAACTACCTCTCCCAAGTTTGGAGCCAATTGAGAGAGGCACAGATGGTTCTAAATCAACCACGAGAGACCTTAGATGGTTATAAAAATATCTGCTTTATTACTTATGAAAGCTGCATTCAGTGACAATGTTTTGATGTGTGCAATGGACCGGGTTTACGCATGTCCCCAGACTCACAGCCTCACCTGCCCTCATCGGAGAGACTTGCCCACCACCACTGTCACCTAAGTTAAGCAGCACCAGTTTCTAACACCACTAGTTATCTTGCCCCCCTGGCTATAGAGTGCCCCAGACTGCCTACCACTGCAAGAGCTACAGCAGCTTTACCACCAAGGGCTGGAGGTTCTGGATCATCCCACTTACTTCTGGACTCAGATGAAGGGCCACACAGTGGATTATGAAATATGGCTTCCCCAGCAGCCACCTGGGAGTGTATGGGTTGCCAATTCATAGGGCAAACTTTGACAGTGAAAGACAACAGACAACGTGGGGGTGAGGAACTAGCAGATAAAGTCTTCTTTCTTCCCAATAGACTGTTCTGAGGTGGTTTTCTCCAAACATCCTATCTGGAGACTGAAATGTTCAAATAACTGGCTGTATTTTCTTGTATAACCCTGGCCAGGTCAGTCATGTACCAGCTTATATTTGCTGTCCCTCTTCCCCGCCTGTGGCCTGTGGTAGGTTACAGATGGTGGCATATTCTTGTTATGCTTTCCATTGAGAAGTAGAGTTTAATTTCCCCTCCCCTTGAATCTACACTGGTCTTAGGGACTTGCCTGATTAATAGAATGTAGTTGAAGCAACATTCTTGGACTTCGTCTTGCAATTTCTGCCTGGTTCTCCTGGAACCATAATGCTGAGAGAAGCCCAAACCACATGGAGAATCCATGTAGCCCCCTGAGCTCCCAGCCAAGAGCTAGCATCAATTACCAGCTATCCCAGACCATGTGAGTGGGGACGCCATCTTGATAGTGGATCATCTATCCCAACCACCAGAGCTGATGCCACGTGGATCAGAGATGGATCACTTATTCCCATCCTTCCCAGGTTCCTCACAAAATCAGGGCAGAATAAAATGATTATTTTAGGCCACTAGGTTCTCGGGTAGCTTGTTATATAGCAATAGAAAACTGGAACATTGCCCTCGATAGACTGTTGTTAGAAGTGCCTACTTTCAGGGATATATGGCATTGGGAAGCTGACTAGGGTGTTGCTTAATTTGAATACTTTAAAAAATCAATAATTATTGAGCAGAAGGCTATCATTGCCTTCCACGAGGGTAAACTGTACTCCATCATTGAGTTTCTAGGTCTAAGTCAGTTAACAAACCCGGAGCCCATTGATTGAAGGAGATGCTGGATCCCCTTGAGGAAGGACCCTCTAACGCCACTGAAAGTATATACAAGTATATATACTTACTTGATCCTTCCCCGGAGGGAACCGAGGCAATTTGCCCGGGTAACTATACGCTGGGGAAAGGGTCAAACCTGGACTTTTCAAGGGCCATTAGCCACAGTGCATGAGATGATCCTGATATCAGGAGACTTGAATCACCAACACAGTCCTCTGGTTAAAACAGAGGCTTACAGAGACCAAGTCCATCTAATGGTGGGTTCAGTGGCTCTGGATACCCACTTTGTGATTATTTCCCTGGTTTCTGAATGTATAATCAAGACAGATGTACTTAGCTCTGGCAGCATCCTCAAATCGATGACCTGTCCTGTGAATTAGCGTGACTGTGGTAGGAACGGTTAATCTCAACGCTACTGCCATTTGGAACCAGACGATTCTTTGCTGTGTGGCATTTCCTGGGCATTGTAGGATATTTAATAGCATCTCTGTCCTCTCCCCATTAGATGCCAGTGGGACGTAGGTTGTGACAACCAAAACCATTTCCAGACATTGCCAAATATCCCCTAGGAGGGTAAAATTGCCCCTGATTGAGAACCACTGGCTATGTGTAAGCCCCTGAAACTCCCTTATCCCCTGTCATTTGCAGGAGTAATACCACAGTCCTTGAAGAATGACAGAGATGAACACCATCATTAAAGATGGAGGGGTTCCCATAACATTCTCTTTTGAGTCAACTCTCTGGCTTCTGTGAAAATCAGAGAGATCATAGGGCATGACAGTGAACTACTGCAGATTTAACAAGTGATAGAGCTGAGCACAGCTACTGTACCAGATGTGGTGTCTCTGCCTCAGCCGCCACGCCTCTAAGGCTCTGACACTACCTCTGTCAGGAGCGTCACAATGAAAGCCATAACAGCCTTGGTCCCTAGAACTAAACTGATAGGACCTGCTGAGGATCTAGCTCTTCTCACCCCGTGGGTGTGGGATCTGACTTCCCCATCAGTTGCCTGGAAGTGTGGGTGATACAACTCCAAGTGTTAGGGAGTACAGGCCATCTGGAGCAAACTTTTTTTTTTTTTTTTTTTTTTTTGCGGTACATGGGCCTTGCCCTGTTGCGGCCTCTCCCATTGCGGAGCACAGGCTCCGGACGCGCAGGCTCAGCGGCCATGGCCCACGGGCCCAGCAACTCCGCGGCATGTGGGATCCTCCCGGACCAGGGCAAAAACCCGCGTCCCCGGCATCGGCAGGCCGACTCTCAACCACTGTGCCACCAGGGAAGCCCTGGAGCAAACTTTGACCAATGCGAGACAGTATACAGAATGGGAGGGGGATGAACTAGTAAATAATTTTTCTCCCTTCTCCCACCAAAGAACTTTTCTGAGACAGTGGTTCCACACAGTTTGTGACATGTGACAAGGTAATTGGCTGTGTTTTAATTTTTTTGTAACGTCATGGCCAGCTTAGTGATACACCTACCACTTTATATTGGTTCTCCTTTCTTCCCTTCCTCACACGTTTTCCCTCATTCCAGTTGCCATGGGATTGCACCCCTTCCCAGTAAAAGTTAGCCTGTAGGTTTCATCTCAGGTTCTATTTTCTAGGAAACTCATGCAACAAACAAGTTGCAACAAAAATAAGTTTCTGGGGACTTCCCTGTCCCCAGTGGCTAAGACTCCATGCTCCCAATGCAGGAGGCCTGGGTTCGATCCCTGGTCAGGGAACTAGATCTCACATGCTGCAACTAAGAGCTTGCATGCCGCAACTAAGATCCCGCATGCCACAACTAAGGATTCTGCATGCTGCAACAAAGATCCTGCAAGGGACAATGGAGATCCCAAGTGCCGCAACTAAGACCTGGCACAGGCAAATAAATAAATTTTTTTTTAAAGTTTCTGAATATTTCTATCAGAATAAAATTTACCCATCCAATAAAAGGCAGAAGTGGAAAAATATGGTATTGCCAGTTGAGACAGGCCACCTTTTTCATGGTAGAGAAGTGTAGAACACAGAAAGAAGTGGTGTTGTCAGAGATACTTAATTCCTTCTCCCAAACTCACCAATCGAATTATTTACTTCTCCTTCTATTGGGACATGTGAGCAAGGGGCAATGACAGTCCAGGAGAGATTCTGTCCTATGTTGCCTCAAGGACATGTGAGGTCAGGAGAGTTTTATCCTCCTTTCACCATGGTGACTAATGCTTGGCATTTATACCTTTTGTAATTGTCCCACAGTTCTTAGATATTCTGCTCTATCTTTTTCACTATTTTTCCTTTTTGTATTTCAGTTTTAGAAGTTTCTATTGACTCAGGTATCAAGCTCACTGATTCCTTCCTTGGCTGTGTCCCATCTATTGCTAAGCCAATCAAAGGCATTCTTCATATCTGTTACAGCGTTTTTGATATGTAACATTTCCTTTTGATTCTTTCTTAGAATGTCCATCTCTCTGCTTATATTACCGGTCTCTTCTTGTACGTTGTCCACTTTTCCATTAGAGCCCTTAGCATATTAATTATGTTGTTTAAAATTACTAATCTGCTAATTCCAAAGTCTCTGCCAGGGACTTCCCTGGTGGCGCAGTGGTTAAGAATCCGCCTGCCAATTCAGGGTACACGGGTTCGATCCCTGGTCCAGGAAGATCCCACATGCCATGGAGCAACTAAGCCTGTGTGCCACAACTACTGAGCCTGCATGCCACAACTACTAAAGCCCACGCGCCTAGATCCCATGCTCTGCAACAAGAGAAGCCACCGCAATGAGAAGCCCACGCACCACAACGAAGAGTAGCCCCCGCTCTCCACAACTAGAGAAAGCTCGGGCGCAACGATGAAGACCTAACACAGCCAAATAAATAAATAAATAAATCTTTAAAAAATAATAAAATAAATAAAACATCTAATACCTCTTTTCAAACAAACAAACAAAGTCTCTGTTATATCTGAGTGTGGACCTGAAGCTTGCTCTGTCTCTTCAGGGTGTGTTTTTTGTCTTTTAGTATACCTTGTAATTTTTTTGTTTAAAGAAGAACATAATTTACTGGATAAAAAGGACTAAAGTAAATAGACCTTTAGTATAAAGTTTTATGTTTAGCTGGCTAGGAGTTAGGCTATGTTTACTGTTTGCTATAGCTGTAGGTATCTGGGGCTAAAATTTCCTCTGGTGGCTTTGTTGCTTTCCCCTCTGTGTTTTCCTAGAGACTTCTTCTTAAATAAAGTCTGAAGTGTACAGTTATTTCAGTCGTAATCCCCTGATATTATACCGGAGCCCTACTTATGTGTTGGTAAGATGTGGGGGAAGGAAAAGCATTCTATGGTCCTAGGATTAGGTCTTAGTCTTTTAATGAGCCCATGCCCCTGGGCTGTGACCTTCACAGGGGCTTCTCAGGTTTTTATTTTCTCCCTCTTAGATGAGACAGGAAGGCTAGATGGGACTGACATTGGGTATTTCCCTACTCCTAGGTCATTAGGCTCTGGTAAAAGCCCTGTTGGTTAGGCTTTTGTAAAATATTTTCCTTGAGGGCAGGACTTACTAAGAACAGGGAGTTCTGGGCTGTTTCGAAATGGCTACATTTGCCCTCTCCATGGTAGAAGCACAAGGGGATTTTTCTCTACTCTTCACTGTGAGAACTGGTTCAGGATTCTGGACGTAAAGCCCACCAAAGTGTGGAGACCACCTAAGACTGGGAAACCCTGGAATTTTTAGCTCTCAGACTTGTCCACACTGAACTGCCAGCAATTATCTACTTACAGTTTAGGTTTCCTGCCCCCTGCTCTGGTTTTGCAGAGCTCTCTGCTCTGGGAAGCTGTGACTCTGTAGCCACCTTTCTGCTTCTCCAACTTTGGGGGCAGAGGTTTGCCCTGTGACCTCAGTTCTCTGACAGATCTAAGAACAGTTGTTGATTTTCCATTTGCTCAGTGGTTTTTGTTTGTTTGTTTTGTGGCTAGGTATGATAACTTCTGCTTTATTTATGTTAATAAAGTTTAATGAAAGTTTTGACTCAATATTTTACTAATAAGCCTGCCTCCCACGCCTGGCAATACTGTGAAATTCTTCCTGTGTGTATATAAATATATGCAGATGAAGAAAAACAGAAAATGGAACTAATAACACATGAAAGGTAAGATCTGGTATGGTATGTGTGCCATGAGGTCCTGCACTCTGCCTGAGTGAGCCAGGGTCCAAGTTTCGGAACCCCTCTAGTATGTTATGACCTTGATGCCTATATTCCAAGGATATTGTTTGGTTCCCATGCCTCGACTGAATCCAAAATCTCACCCACTACCTCCTGTCACACTTAGAGACTAAGAGACAACAACAAAAGATGTTCCAGCCATATGCACAGCCGTGAATATTGTGCCAAGATTCCAGTCATGTCCTCATTTCCTCTCCTACTCCAGCAAGACATCAAGAAGCCATTCATCCCTTGCCCTTAAAAAACAGGAAAGAGGTGGCCTGAGAAATTTGCCTTGTCTCTTCTCTCTCGACCCTCGCCTGGCCCCCTTCAAGCCTCTAGATCTGAAGGTACCTCCTAAGCAGAAGGCAATACCAATCTTACCAAGAAAGAGAAGGGCAACTACATATCCTTCCAAAGGTCCATCCTCTCATCCTTGACATGTGGGAGGCAGGGCATCATCCTCCAGTGAGCTATTAGGACCTCTATATACCATCTGCCTCAGAATCAATGGTCTACCTACTAAAATCGCACATGCCTGGGCTTCTGTCCAAGTTTACCAAACCGGCATGTCTACATTAATAACGTGTTCCCTTGATTCTCTTGTGCACATCAGAGTTTGAGAACCACTGGGTTATAGTAGCCTGGGGGTGGAAGGGCAGGCGTGTGGGGTAGTAGTCGCCATTAGTATTTGAATGGGTACACATTTTTATGTCAAAGTCATCATTCAAGGATCAGTAGCCCATGGACCTAGGGCCACATGTAGTCGTTTAGAGCTTGAAGTATGATCCTTTGAGCAACCGTGAAGAAAAAATTTCCATTACAAATTATATACATAAGGTAATTTTATATATTCTGAAGTATTAGAAATGAGATCTTAGTGTAAGACACATGACTAATATGGATATTTATCTCATTTTAATTAAGATCAATATCTTATCATATGTATCTTTTTTACTTAGGATAAATATCTTATTTTAATAATTTAAATATCTAACAATTAAATAAAATTGATTTAAATTAATATTTAATTTAATTATTTTAATAATAATAATAGTGGTGATAGGGGCTATCATTTATTTTTTTCTGGAGTATAGTTGATTAACAATGCTGTGTTAGTGTCAGGTGTACAGCAAACTGACTCAGTTATACATATACATGTATCTATTCTTTTTCAAATTCTTTTCCCATTTAGGTTATTACAGAATATTGAGCAGAGTTCCCTGTGCTATACAGTAGGTCCTTTCTGGTTATCTATTTTAAATATAATAGCGTGTACATGTCCATCCCAAACTCCTATGCACTCCCATGAGTGTTTAACCATGCTTTAGGCATGGCGGTAAGTGGGTTTCAGTGATTACCTCAATTAATTCTCACAGATACTGTGAGGTAGTAAAATGATTATTCCCATTTCACATATAATGAAACTGAGGCCTAAAGAAATTAGGTAACTTTTCCAAATCGTATAACTTGTAAGTGGCAGAGACAGAATACAGCCCAGGACTGCCTGCTTAGGCTCATAACCACTGTTTCACTGCAGTAAAATTAATTAGATAATAACATATTAAAAAAATTTATAGCCCTTTGTGACATTGGTCCTTTCTAACCCTTGCCTTTACTGTTTGGCTCCTTTACATGATAAACCTTTGATACTTAATTTTGAGTGTGTAGATGGCTGAATGTGCCTCCATTTAATTAAAGAGAAGTACATTTAATTGTGCTGGCAAAGTTTAAATGCTCGGCTATCCTCTGAGCTGGCAAAACCTCCTAAGTGCTTAAGTTAACCCTCGGACTTCCAGAAATTTTGCTTAATGAATGAAAGTTTATTTGAATAGTGAGAGCCCCTCTGGTTTTGGAATACAGTATTAGGGTTTTCCTTGCTAAGCCGCAACAGACTTTTCTCTGATGTGATGGAGGGTGCTTTTAGAATTTCACGGGGAATTAGCTTGCAGGAGGCCCTTTCTCCCCTTTCCCAGGTACACAGGATTTAGCAACATAGCAGTTCTCAGATGATTTGATAAAAATCCTTCCTGCTCAGTTAGGAGTGGGTAGCAGTGTTAATTAGAGGACTTAGGACAAGGACATCTGAATATCTGCCTCTGAGAATGCAATGCTCTTTTCAAAACCAGAACCAGTATTTTCTACACCAAATGCTATACCTTTAAGGCCTCATTTGCAAACAAAAAGATTGCGAGTTTCTAGCATTTGTTTACTGTCGTTTCTCCAGGCACAATAGTCACGCACCCTCCTAATGACAGAAGGGCTGTCAATATCATTTTCAAGTGATGAGACCTCTTCCAGGTAGGAGAGCAGGGAGAGGAAATGGTCAACAGGCAATGCAGCTTTCATTGAAATCCTCCCTGGAGGATTTTCATTACCCTTTCAGTATCAGGACTTACCTTTTCCCTTCTCAAGGTCAGCTCTGTCTAGACAGTTCAACTTCTGGTAGCTAAAGCACACTCACGATAGACTTGTGCCCAGGACCTCGCAGGGCGCCCTTCCACCTAAATCTGGAGAGTCCCTTCCTTCTGTCTTATTTGTGACCTTTCTCTAGGTGAGAAGGTCTCCTAGGAAGCAGCCAGGTCGGCCTTGTTATGGTGATGGCACTGCAGAAAGCGGCTTCTCCCTCGTTAGAAGTGACATCACTGTACACTAAAGACATCATATCTCCTTTCATATTAAAATGCCTGTCAGCTCTCTTGCTCAAAGGTTGTAAATCTGCCAGAGTCGCCTGAGCTTGGGGAGTTTTCATTATGGAAATACAAAGATAAACACTCTGTTTTCCTGTCAAAGGGAAAAAGGTAAGCCTTCTGGTAACGACATTACTTTAAAAAATAAATATACGTTTTCTTAACTGAGTGTTATAGGAGCACATTTGGAAAAGGTAGCTCCCCCCCCCCCTTTTTTTTTAAGTTTTAAAAATTCAGGCTTAGAAAGCGGGCTGGCATAGCTCAGATAGGATATATAGCTGGAGTAAGATTTATTAATGCATGCTTTTCACACTTACTCTTAGAGTAAATCATTAGACGTTTTCAATGATTTTAGCCCTTCATTTTTTGTTGTCCAGTCTAGAAAGTGACCAAAGAATACTTAACCCACCAGTCACTTGTAATTCACAAATGAAGTAGACATTGTGTTGGACTTAAGCTTTTCCTTAACATTTTTAAAGACTTGCCAAATCATCTCTTACTCGTAGAACTTATTTGACGACGGCCTCTCTCCATCACAGGGAAAAAGATGGTGCCAACTACAGACTGGCACTTGCCATCTACCTCTACAACGATTAAATCATGAACCGCTGCAGCTGCTGACTTTCAACACCCCCTGGAAGGAGTTCAGGGTGGAGATCAGGAATGAGGCCCTCTGTGCTCTGGGAAAAACTGGTAGAACAGGTCTTTAGATAGTTAGATATTTTCAAGGGAAGATTTTATGAGCCCAATTCTTGCAATCTCCTCGTACATAGAAAAGCACTAAAACCCTTCATGGTGACGTCTGCTCCTCGTGACTCGCAGTAACCTTCACGAGACTGGCAGAAACCTGCAAAATATATGTGCTTGATTGCATGTGCTCCCCCTTCACCAAAATCACATCTTTACTGACCTTCCCCCCTGCCTCTCTGGAGCAGTTTCTCAGAGCTATCTGGGATGTTGTCTCCTGGGCTATTGTCCTCATTTTTTCCCCAATAAAACTTAACTCACGGGCTTCCCTGGTGGCGCAGTGGTTGGGAGTCCGCCTGCCGATGCAGGGAACACGGGTTCGTGTCCCGGTCCGGGAAGATCCCACATGCCGCTGAGCCTGCGCGTCTGGAGCCTGTGCTCCGCAAAAAAAAAAAAAAAAAAGGAAAAAAAAAAACAACCTAACTCACAACTCTTACGTTGTGCTTTTTTTTTTTCAGTTGACAAAAGTGAGTTTAGAGAGCATTATCCGTGGAAGGTGGGGTTTCCTTTCTACCTAAACACATAAAATAGAGAAAAATGGTTGAGGAAACTACAGTATAAAAACCTTTGCCTCTGTGAGGCTTCAGGTTCCAAATGAACACTTTCCAGGCGGGGACATTTGCATTTTCTGGAAGGTCTTACAATCAAAGACCTAAATTAAACTCGCAAACACCGCTGCATTCAGGAGTGGGGTTTGATCAGCTGTCTGTGAAGCAAACTAATGATTCTCAATTTGGTTTCTGGTTCATCTCCGAAGTTCATTCTTACTTGGTAGCTCGTGAAGAGGACTTTAGATTTCAGATACTATTGCTTCTCTCTGCAGAAGTGACCATTAAGATCAATGCTGGGTTATTCAGGGCATCCCATTAGTGAAAAAAAGTGGCACAGCTGTGTTTGGCTGTCAGCTACTCTGTGGATTCATAAAGACTCAGAGAACTCAGCTTCTCAAAGCTGACAAATCAAAAAGTTTTCATAGGTTGGAATTAACTCCTCTTTCATTCATAAAAGGCTAAAATATCAATATCTCTATCTTCATCCCACTGACAAATGAATAAAAATGCCACAATGCTCCCTCTCTTGCTTTTGACACAATGCTGTGGACTGTACATTATCACTTTCCAAGGTAAGCCGTGAAATGATTTTATGGATGTGTTTATCTGTAATTCAGTAAGTCTAGGCCCTATGACTGGTGACTTTCTATGGATTAATTCAAATGAAAATAACCAGACTCAACAAGCCCAGGAAAGGCTTGGGTATGAGAAAAGCTATCCAATTACCATGAACAAAAAAGAAAACCTCCAGGGAAGTGGCTGAAGCCCAGACATCCTCTGTTTGCTGTGTTCTGTGTAGTGTGTCTCAACACCAGCCTTGCTTGCTGGGGCCTGCTCTGTGGCTTTCTCGGTAGAGGAGGAAATCTAGCTGAGATTAGTCAGTGATTGCAAATGCCTAGAAATAAAACTAAGTCAGGGAACAGGCTCTGTAGTTCCTAGCGGCAAAGAATTGGTTCCGGCAATGTCATAAGTCAAGGAATTTGGGGCACTCGACTATCGAGTGAAGCGAAGTGATGTTTTCAGTTATCAGCAAAATTCTCAAGGGCAAGTTCTGTCATTTCTCCACCCTTGCCCTTAGAAAATTTAGACCATGTTACAAAAGTTAACAACTTCCCACCAATAGCAGTGTGCCTTGTGCCAAGGGGCAGTCCCAATTCAAAAGGAGACCAAACCTTCACTCATCATCAGATCCAATGAGCATTTAAGGGGATCCCTTACTTTATAATCCTTCTGTTGAAGTAGAGGAGGGGGAAAGACTCTTGGCCTTTTGGGAATTTCTCGGAGTTTGGCTTGGGGCTGGGATGCTTTTCTCCCTAGCTGTGCTACAGGCAGTCTGTACCCACAGATGTTGGCTGTTGTTTCCTTTTGAAGTCATAATCACAAGCTCACATAAAATGGGCCTAAGCTACTTTGTGCCACTGAACATAGTCACGCACTAGAGTGTTTTGGACTTGTCCAGGACAGGTGGGACAATCTAGCACAGACAGGCCGTAGTGACTTATCAACCAGAGACACTAACCTACGCAGAAACGCAGTGTTCTCAGACTCCACCAGTTTGAAATCAATGACAGGCTTTATAAAACAAACAAACCAATCGTAAGCACCCAATACCCCCAAGGCCGTCATGGAGGGCTGATTTAATCACTCCAAGCTGGTTTCCTTTGGGGGGACTTTTACTTTGTTACCTACAGCCAAGAAATAAATAGGATTGAAATCTCTAGCTGTCACTACTTGGGCCTCCTAACAGCTTCCTAAATCAGCCTTGTTTGGTAAATGAAATCACAGCTGAAAGGGGACAGGCCGTTGCAGTGGGCATCACTGCATGGGGAGGGGGTCAAGTTGCCTTCGCCCTTCTGCTCCCAGCCCTTTATTGCTGGCCTGCTGCCAGAGGCCAGCACTTGCCTGGACACCGGTGACCCTATATAGAAAGCCCAGCACAGTAAAGTCAGCTATACTGAATCTAATTCGTGTATGTAATAAAAAACAGTTTTGCAATAAGGGTAATTTCTTAGAAGCAGAAAAAGTATATCTTTCCCATTTAGTTGAAATTCTGCATTAAAATCCTGGACATTAGGTCAGGGTCCCAAGCTCAATTTATATAAAGTCTGGTCATTTCTCTTTGGTCCAGAGCCGCAAACTATACCTCCATTCTGTAAATATACTCTGCCAGTTTGCCATTTTATAGGCATGTTTCATCAGTCAGAAGAGTGGGTTGCTGACAAACAAGAATGAATCAGCACACACATTATCGCCCTATGAGTTTTAAAGCACGTTTTATGGGCAAAGAAATTTTTAGTTATGTGGCAGGTTGTATTTCCCTTTTTTTTAATTTACTTTTTTAAAATATCTTTATTGGAGTATAATTGCTTTACAATGTTGTGTTAGTTTCTGCTGTATAAAAAAGTGAATCAGCTATATGTATACATATGTCCCCATATCCCCTTCCTCTTGAACTTCCCTCCCACCCTCCCTACCCCACCCCTCTAGGTCTTCGTCACAGAGCACCGAGCTGATCTCCCTGTGCTATGCAGAAGCTTCACACTAGCCAACCATTTAACATTTGCTGGTGTATATACGTCAATGCTACTCTCTCACTTCCTTCCAGCTTCCCCTTCCCCACCGTGTCCTGCGTCTTTATTCCTGCCCTGGCACTAAGTTCATCAGTACCATTTTTTAAGATTCCATACTGTTAGTTTCTGCTGTATAAAAAAGTGAATCAGCTATATGTATACATATGTCCCCATATCCCCTTCCTCTTGAACTTCCCTCCCACCCTCCCTACCCCACCCCTCTAGGTCTTCGTCACAGAGCACCGAGCTGATCTCCCTGTGCTATGCAGAAGCTTCACACTAGCCAACCATTTAACATTTGCTGGTGTATATACGTCAATGCTACTCTCTCACTTCCTTCCAGCTTCCCCTTCCCCACCGTGTCCTGCGTCTTTATTCCTGCCCTGGCACTAAGTTCATCAGTACCATTTTTTAAGATTCCATACGTGTGTGTTAGCATATGGTATTTGTTTTTCTCTTTCTGACTTTCTTCACTCTGTATGACAGACTCTAGGTCCATCCACCTCACTACAAATCACTCAAAGAGGGCAGCAACAAGATTTCCCATCCTATATGTTCTTGCGATGTGACTTTGACGTACCTCCCACTGAGGGGAGGAGTCTCCCTTAAAAGTGGAGGTGCTTTGTGACTTTTGACCAATTGACTACAGCAGAACTGACTCTGTGACTTCTGAGGCTGGTTCATAAAAGCCTTCAGCCTTGTTTGCTGGAACACTCACTCAAAAAGTCTTTAACCACCTTGTAAGTTGTCTGCCATGCTGGGAGGAAGCACAATTAGCTCATGCTCAGAGACCATTATAGAGTGGACTCACGACCACATGAATGGAGAAAGAGAGAGAGAGGTGCCTAACTAATCCCCAGCTGCATAAGCCCACTGTAGTTCTAGCTCTAGCTACCATCTGACTGCAATCTTGAGGGAGACCCTGAGCTAGGGACATCCAGGTCTGTCCCAAATTCTCACCCACAGAGACTGTGGGAGATAAAATGATTATGATTTAAATAACTAGGTTTTGGGGTGATTTGTTATAAAACAATAGATAACAGAAAAGAACTTAGCTATTTGGCCCATGACTACTGCAGTGCACAGATTAGTATCTGCAATTTAAAAGAAATCTACTGGGCATATACCCTGAGAAAACCATAGTTCAAAAAGAGACATGGGGCTTCCCTGGTGGTGCAGTGGTTGAGAGTCCGCCTGCTGATGCAGGGGACACCGGTTCATGCCCCAGTGCAGGAGGATTCCACATGCCGCGGAGCAGCTGGGCCCGTGAGCCATGGCCGCTGAGCCTGTGCGTCCGGAGCCTGTGCTCCGCAACGGGAGAGGCCACAACAGTGAGAGGCCCGCGTACCGCAAAAAAAAAAAACATATGAACCACAATGTTCATTGCAGCACTATTTACAATAGGCAGGACAACCTAAGTGTCCATCAACAGATGAATGGAAAAGACGATGTGTCACACATATACAATGGAATATTACTCAGCCATAAAAAGAAACGAAATTGAGTTATTTGTAGTGAGGTGGATGGACCTAGAGTCTGTCATACAGAGTGAAGTAAGTCAGAAAGAGAAAAGCAAATACCGTGTGCTAACACATATGTATGAGATCTAAAAAAAAAAAAGGTTCTGAAGAACCTAGGGACAGGACAGGAATAAAGACACAGACGTAGAGAACGGACTTGAGGACATGGGGGGTGGGGAGGGGAAGCTGGGACGAAGTGAGAGAGTGGCATGGACATATATACACTACCAAATGTAAAATAGACAGCTAGTGGGAAGCAGCCACATAGCACAGGGAGATCACCTCGGTGCTTTGTGACCACCTAGAGTGGTGGGATAGGGAGGGTGGGAGGGAGATACAAGAGGGAAGAGATATGGGGATATATGGATACATATAGCTGATTCACTTTGTTATACAGCAGAACCTAACACACTATTGTAAAGCAATTATACTCCAATAAAAGTGTAAAAAATATAATAAAAAAATAAAAGAAATCAAGGTAGTTAAAGATCATGGACTCTGCCTGGGTTCAAATCTCAGATCCACAACTGTGTGATATTGGGCAAATTATTTTTCTGAGCCTCCATCAACTCGTTTACAAATCGGAGATGACAGCTGTAGTAACTTCACAGGGTCTGTGTGAGGATTAAATTAATTCATATTCATAAAATGCATAGAAGAGTGCCTGGCAAAGAGTAAGTGTTAGTAGGAGAAGTCCAGGTTATAAAGGGGACTGAAGCATATACAATTTGGTTTCTCTTAATCCCAAATACATAAAATTACAAATACTAGACATACACAGGGTTAGGCATGTTCCAGGAGCTAGGGATATAGTAGTAACCAGGAATTCTCACTGTCTTCCAGGAGCTTATACACCACAAGGGAAGGCAGGAAAATAAACAGAAATTTACAAACGAGTCAGATTATTTTGGAAAACATCTATCTTTGGGCACTCTCATTTATTATTTGAGGAGTATAAGTTGGTCTTCCTGGAGACACATCTGGCTACAGCTGTAGAAAAATATCCTTTAAAACACGCAGATCTTTGGAAATACTGATTCTACATTGGGGAATTTATCTAAGGAAATAGATAAGCATTCAAAAAAAACACAAAAAACCTCACACACATATTTAAATATATGTTGTTATTGTAGCAAAGAATTTAAAATACAAAGTTGTTTAATAATGACAGGATTAACTAAATTGTGGCGTGAGTATTATGCTGTTATTAAAATGATTTTATATTCACTGACATGTAAAGATCTTCACTAAGTCTAATTAAATGAGAAAAAAGTTATACAAGAGTGAGCGTCATCTGGAGTAAGAGAGAGCGAGAGACACAGACAATGGCAGTAGCCCAGGGGAGCTCTGTACTCACACACTGGTTTGCTCGGAAGTGGTGAAATAACAGGCAAATTTTGAGTTTTCTCTTTTTCATCTGTATTTATCTACAGAAAACATGTCATATTTGTGTTTTTTAAAAAGTAGATAAATTTTTTTAAAAGAATGACTACATTTCACTCAGTGTTTTTTCTTGAAGAGTAACAAACCCATCTCATTAAATATTCATATTTGCCCTCACTTTTTGGTCCACCTTAAATAAAAACACGTATTTGATAAAGCATTCGTTTTTGCAGACTTGGAATCACCTTCTGGCTTGGATGGAGATGTATTGGAACAGGAGGTGAAGTGCAAGTTTGTTAGCCAGGACCGGACATGAGCTAAGAAGACACACGCCCTTCCTGGAAGACCTTCTGCGCTTCCACATCCAGATTCACTAATGGAGCGTAACTAAAATCTGAAGTGTGATATAAAATGCTAACAGTATTGATAGAGAATAACGCATCATCTCTGTGATTTAACTGGATCGACTTCCTTGGAAGTAATCAGGCACGTTCATCCCGATCATCTTTGCAGCCCTCACCTTCATGACAGCTGCCACTATTCTAACTGGGGGGTAGAAGCCTTTCATTTTTCAGGGATGGAATAAGAGGCTTAAATCTTTGGGCTTATAAATATTGAAAGTGTTCAAGTTAAATAAATTATATTCCATGCCACCTTCATGTCCTTCCTCTCCACCCCCTCCTTTTTTTTTTTTTTCAATCAGGTGCTGTTTTATTCCTTGGTTTGCATGAGATGGACAGAGTCTAATGTGGTCCACTCTTAGCCCTATACAACAGGAGGGCTAGGCAGTCAGGCTGCTCTGCGTCTTTGGGCAAGTGGGCTCATCTCCTGCTTGTCTGGGAAAGCATTGCACTTATAAATACCTGCACACTGTCCCCACACTTGGCACTGATGCCAACGCTTCCTAAGAGATTTATGACTCTAAGCTATTAAAGAACTCCACCTTACAAAGGCACACGAGCAAAATCACATATTGGATCTGCTATTATCACTTTACCAAAAATGAGTTTATAAGGTCTTTGCTATGATGACGTTCAGCTGAAAACCTGGGGAAGAGACCGAAAGCACAGGAATTACCTTGGGGAACATTTACAGGGTAGAAGTGCAAACTCAGAGCCAAGACTCAGTTCCTGGGGACACTTGAGAGAAACAGTCCGATAAGAATTCCAGTGTTGTCAGGGGATGGCCTAGGAGACCAGCAGGAGGAGAATCTTGGCAAGGAAGCTTTGGGAAGACGTCAAAGACAACAACTTTCTTCAGACACTTCTTCCCTTGGCACTCACTATTCACATGGGAGGCTGAGGGTGCCGTCTTAGAGGCTTATTTCCCTTCCTCACGCCCTTCTCTACAGAAACCTTGCTTCTAGTGTGTCTTCCAGTGGACGTTCTTGTTCTGTAGCACCATATCTGACTTGCCAGGTCCCTCTCAGACGGAGGGGTGGTGAGCTATGGTGGCCTACCTAACGATTGCCACCTTTTTAACCACCCTTGCAAATCCCTGTCAGATGCAAATATTCAGCTTTAGTACTGGGATAAGTCTTGCAAATGGTCAAAGGCGAAAATTAATCCCTGCCCGAGTTTTGTCCAGCAGCTGTTTCCTGGCGAAAAGCTTCACTCTTTCTAATATGGCGCTTGGTGCAGGTTTGTGTGAAATTCACAGCCTCACACCTTGTCAATCAATACCTCTAAGTTAGGTGAGCACTCTTGGGCCAATGACAAGTTGCCAGAGGTTTAGGAATGAAGGAACTTCAATGATGGAGAGAGACCGTGCACAGAGCTTACCCAAGGCTTCCTTTGCTAGTGGAGACTAATGAAATATTATTGTTTAAAAAACACATGCATACACTCTAAGAATACAAAAGTCATCTACCTTTGTATTTTGAAAGAACAATCAATTTTCTCTATAATAGATTTCCTCCAGAATCTTTTTCTCTCTTGATTTTTGAATTTTTAGGAGTGTACTGTTGAATTTTGCTCACAGTAAGTTATTCTTGAAAAGCCTCTTTAAGTTATTTGCGGTGGGGCAGTTGGCATCCGTAAGACTCTAGTTTTCCTTCACATGGAATTAGGAAGTAACTTACTTGCTGAAGGAGGCACTGGCGTAGTCTTTGACCAGTTAGGAAAGTGAAAAGTAAGCTTCATTGAAGGTTCTGCGATCTTTGCTGCCCCTGAAGAGGAATGGATGCAGAAAGTCAGATTCGGAAGTCATTACCCATTTCAGGTACTTAATCATTGATGAAGAAATGTTTATTAACTAATTGTGTGATTTGGGGATGGGAGAATAAGGCTCAAGAAGTGTTGAAATTCTGATTCCTGTAGAGTTCACATCAAGGAACTTCATATTCTTTCATATTTTATTTAATATTTATTCAAGCTGTGGTTCTCAGAGGGTCTTACTCTGGGACCAACTGAGGATGTGTCCACGTAGTCACATTTATTCATCCATGTATATTTAGGAGTACCTTTTCTTTGCCAGGCACTGAACAAAGACATAAAACTTTAAAAGGGAACAGGTTGTCATTTGGATATAACATTAGGATGGATCTTAATCTAGCAAATGCCTACATTAATTTTTCAGTATCTCCCCCACCAGGTGTGAGAAGAGTATATCCAGCAATTGTAATATACATCCTGGCTCTTGACTAAATTGGACGCTGTGATGTCCTCACCATGTTTTGTGTCCTCTGCGACCTATTTGTCTCAATTCTTCAGCATAAATCCGAAGGCCTTGTTTCTCCTTCTAACAAAAAGCAGAAAGGGACTTTTCTGGTGGCGTAGTGGTTAAGAATCCGCCTGCCAATTCAGGGGACACCGGTTCGAACCCTGGTCCGGGAAGATCCCACACGCCGCAGAGCAACTAAATCCTTGCGCCACAACTACTGAGCCTGTATACCACAACTACTCAAGCCCGCATGCCTAGAGCCCTTGCTCTGCAACAGGGAAGCTACTGTAACGAGAAGCCCGTGCACCGCAAGGAATAGTAGCCCCACTTGCCGCAACTAGAGAAAGCCTGCATGCAGCAATGAAGACCCAACACAGCCAAATAAATAAATAAATAAAAAGGCAGAAAGGATTCTCCTCAGTTGAGTCTGTAGAAGACCCTCAGGGAAAGAGGGTATTATTCTTTGCTCTAGTTACAATTTATAAGATGGCTGTCAGTTCCCCAAGTTCTTTTTTGGGAATGTTATGAAGTGAGGACAGTGTTGTGTTTTTGAGGCAGCTGATCACCCTCTACCTATGGGTAACCTTCTAGAAATGTGTCCAGACGTTGGTGCAGGTCTTGTCGCACCAGAAAGAACTAGACAGTCTGCTACTCAGAGTTTTAGGTAGCCACAGATGTGTTTTTTATTGCAGTAACCTCAGTGAGAGAAAAGGCAACTTTTTCTCTTTTGTTTTAAGAAAAACAAAATTGGAAGGAAAGAGTTTACGCTACCATATTGGTAATTTCCAGCTGTATTATGTTCACTAATCCAGAACTGGGAAAAACAGCTTCTAATGCTAAAAGTTACAGAGAGGTAGCATCTGCTCTTAAATCTTTGCTTTCTCCCTGTACTGAAGGCCTGAGATTCTGAAGTTGTTCTTGAACTTGACCCTGCTAGTTTATAGTATGCTGTATTTTAACTACACCACAGTGCTGGTGAAAGAAACATTTACATCAAAAAAGCATATGGATTTGATAATACACCCTGGGAAATCAAGGACACCTGTTGGTTTTTTTTTTTTTTTTTTTTTTGCTGTAAACATTTTTTGAAAGTCTAAACATAAAGCACTGGTCCAATTCATTAATATTTTGGAATGAATTTAGTTATGTGTCATAATAGAAATGGATTGTGGTGTTTTTTTGTAGTTGAAAAGATCAAAATTTTCACATTATCAGTTAAAATCACGTTAGTAAGAAACATTTTGAAAATTGAATTTATTTTAAATAAATGTGGTGTCAAGTATTCAAGCAGAGAAAATCCCTCAGAGATGTAGATGTGCATTTTTAAGAATGAAAAGAACCACATACCTTGGAAATCATTTGCTGATATCTAAACTATTCCTGAATTTTTATAGACTGTAATTTGTTTATTTCAACTGGCTGTACAGTTTTAATTAGTTTCACTGTGGTAGAATTAGATCACTGAAGTAGATTCACTCCACTGCAAGATGAACAGCAGCCTTATGGACCACAGATTTCCAACATAAACTATAATTCATAAAAGGCCAATACAACTCTTTTCTTTCTGGCTGGGTAACCATTTATGTCTGAGGTGAAGATGTTAATATGGAGATTTTGTGAGCTAGGAAAGAAGACGAACGCTATCATTGTAATTTATGACCTTTCATATAAGGCCAAATGTAAAGGCAACTTCAATTGTTTTATATCTCAGGGCCAGCACATAGCAGATGTATGAAATTTGGAGTCTTAGACATAAACTTTTATTACTAAATTATAAATAATTTCTCCCACTTATACTGTTCACCTTTCAAGTTCATCTTGATTAAAATACAAGAGCAGGGCTTCCCTGGTGGCGCAGTGGATGAGAGTCCACCTGCCGATGCAGGGGACACGGGTTCGTGCCCCAGACTGGGAGGATCCCGCGTGCCGCGGGGCGGCTGGGCCCGTGAGCTGTGGCCACTGAACCTGCGCGTCTGGAGCCTGTGCTCCGCAACGGGAGAGGCCACAACAGTGAGAGGCCCACATACCACAAAAATAAATAAATAAATAAATAAATCCAAGAGCAGCGTCACACTGATTTCACTGAATTTTACTACTGAGAGCGGTTTTCTAGAGTTCAGAGTGGAGCATAAAGCATCACTGCATTTGGAAGACTTTCCTCATAGGAGTTCAGACCCTGAGCCCATCTCTTCTGAAATTCAAGTTATACCAAAATGATGGTCGATGACATCTGAACATTTATTTAAACATCTCAAATGTTATATCTGAAACCCAATGCCCATGATGTAGAATATATCACATCTTTTGGGAAAAATAAAAGGCACACCACTGTTTTTTCTGAGAAATTTGGCCCACAGTCAATAAGCTCATATGACTTCTCAGAAGATATTCGACAAGAGTATTTTTTCCTTATTGTCTTTAACAAAAACGTTTCACATCCCATGATAAAAGGTAGATAACAGTGGTCCAAATACCCAAATCTAGGACGTGACAGAGGTTTTTATTGTCCAGTCTGAAGCTCCAAGTGCAAGCCAGCACTTCATAGAGTTAATGCATTGCTGGAACAAGATGGCCAAAGTTACTAGAAGCATAACACTAATTTAGATATTAAAATCTGCTTTGGAGACTGTTGACCAATCCAGTTTCATGTTTGCATTTCTCATCATCAGTGTCATGAACATAACACAATCACCCACATGTCCACAGAGCTGTTGGGTGTTTTATAAAATAAGCTAGACGTGATATGGTTACCCAACTGGGTCTGTTTGCCTGAGGCTCAGCAAGCCAAATGCTCAGATGATGAGGTTTGCAGCAGAGGAAAGTTTATTCACAAGGCAGCCAAGTGAGGAGAAGGGAGAACAAATCTTAAAACCGCCTCCTTCAAAGGCGAGGGGCTCAGGATATTTATGGGATAAAGCTGAGGCATAGGAAGCGTGGAGAGAGGTGACTGGAGATGAGAACAAGGTGAGGTGATCATCATTCTGCACAAGCACAACTATGCTACAGGCTTTTACACGGGACACATGTTCAGAGAGTGGCGGTGCCAGCATGTTTTGAGGGTGGAGTTTTGGATCCTCTGATGTCAACAGGTCACCTATTGGACAGCCTAATGGGAAGGTCAGTGGTCCTAACCAGTCTTAACCTACCTGAGTTTGAACTGGAGACACAGGTGACTCCAAGTTTCCAAAAAAAAACTTGGGCAAACATCTTATTGTTTAGGCTACATGATGCTTGGAGGACATGCAAGTTTTTGTAAAAACAAAGTGAGTTTGATCAATGAAGTCAGGTTACAGTTTATTATTTATTAATGGCTAATTGACGACTGCCCTTGATTTCAAATACCTTCTCTTATGCACATGAAACACTGAAGGACATGGTTTTTCAAAGGCCTAAGTACAAAGAACTATAGAAGTTTGGAACAAAAAAGCAGAGTGGCAAAAGTTCATCTCAGTATTTTTATGCTAGCATTTGCCTATTTTAAGAATAATAAATTCAAGAGAATGAAAAGACAAGCTACAGGCTGGGAGAAAATATTTGCAAAAGACACATCTGATAAAGGACTGTTATCTAAAATATACAAAGAACACTTAAAACTCAATTTAAAAAAATGAACAATCTGATTGAATAATGGGCAAAAGATTGGAAAAGACACCTCACCAAAGAAGACGTACAAAGGGCAGATAAGCATATGATGATATGTCATTAAGGAAATGCAAGTTAAAACTGCGAAGAGATACCACTATATACCCATTAGAATGGCCCAAATCCAAAATACTGGACACACCAAACACTGGTGAAGATGTGGAGCAATAGGAACCCTGAGTCATTCCGGGTGAGAATGCAAAATGGTACAGCCGCTTTGGAAGACAGTTTGGCCATTTCTTACAGAAGTAAACACACTCTTATCATACACTTCAGCAATTGCGCTCCTTGGTATTTATTCAAGTGAATTGAAAACTTATGTCTATACAAAAACCCACACACAGACATTTATAATAACTTTATTCATAACTGCTAAAACTTGGAAGCAACCAAGATATCCTTCAGTGAGTGAACAAATAAATAAACTGTGGTACATTCAGACAATGGAATGCTATCCAGAGCTAAAAAGAAATGAGTCATCAAGCCATGAAAAGACATGGAGGAACCCTAAATGCGTATTACTAAGTGAAAGAAGCCAATCTGAAAAGGCTACATACTGTATGATTCCAACTGAATGATATTTTGGAAAAGGCAAAACCATGACGACAGTAAAAAGATCAGTGGTTGCCAGGGGTCAGTGGGGAGAGAAGGATAAATACACAGGCGAGGCACAGATGATTTTGGAGACCCTGGAACTGCCCTGTATGATACGATAATGGTGGATACATGTCATTATATGTTCGTCAAAACCCATAGAGTGTACGCCATCAAAGTGAACCCTAACATAAACTATGGACTTGGGGTGATTATGATGTGTCAGTGTAGGTTCATCAATTCTTAAACTAAACCATGTAAGCTAAACTAAATCTTGTCATGCTATTTTTATGACTTTAAAACTCCTTAATAAATTAATGTTTGTGTTCAGGGTTTTGAAGAGTTGTTCTCAGTGGACTACTATTCCGAAAAAGCCTTGCACGTGTTTTCTTTGTATAATAAAAGATGCTGGGGGGAAAAAAGCCCTGTAAAATATGGAAGGTTGCTTGGTGGGTTAGTGAAAGCCAATTCTAAGCTGCTGAGGGGGTTCTGGGCACAACTACATTTTGGTAAACATTTTTGGCTTGTGAACTAATTCATGGTGCCCACCCTGTTTATCTGCTTGGGACCTTACAAATCTTTGCCCCTTCGAAAATATTGCAGCTGCTCTGCAGATGAAACGTGTCCTTAAAATTCTTCCTTGTCCCCTGCCCACCAGTCACAATGACTCCATGGAGGCTCTTTGGTAAAGTGAAAGAGGCTATGAATAAAAAATTCTGTTTTAAATAATTGAAACAATCGGTGCAGAATATAGTACAATTTGATGTCTTCTGTGAAGGTTTTTGGGGATGGGGCTTTATATCCTATTATGTTGTGGGGTTTTTGGGGGCAGCTCATTAATTTATTTAAATGACACTTTACCTAAATTTTTAAAATTTACATTGTATTTTATATTGCAAGAACTTCAAATACAGCTCTTTTAAATAAATCTACAATTATGTGGTCTTTACCCAAAGGGAGCTCTTATAAAAGCATATAAGGAAGTCCTTCTTTTCTACCAAATCACACCTAGTCATTCTCTGTCCCCTGTGTCAATCGAAGGTTCATTTCTTCTGCCTTTAGCTAAGAGAAGCTCACAAGAGGGTGAACTCATTTTTGTCTTAGAAAAAAAATCTGTATTTTAGATCCTGTAACACTTAAACAGGGTTAAAGATCTGTTTAAAGATATCATCGCTTTGTTTATAGCATTACAAATTTGGAATAGAAGTAAAGTATAAATTTTAAGCTGATGAGGGTATGTGTGTAGAGGAAAAAGGAATCAAGTCCTGGCATATTAGTTTTCTTCTTTTTCCTCTCCCTTGAATAGCAAGAATATTGAGAATCCATGCAAAGTTCCAAACCAAGGTCCCATAGCAGCACTTAAATAATGTCTGTACACCATTTCCAGTTAGAACTAGTTTGTAATGCAATGCACTTTATGCCTTTATAATAAGAGTTAGTTCAGTGATTTTAATTTTTTGTGTCGATTATCGTCGCTATGGAAACAATCTCTTGCTAAGAAAGACTTCGTCTTCACACATTTAAGCAAAATCCAAAAGTGGATTTAAAGGTCCGAGACTGCTTGTCTTATTTATTTATTTGTATTTAATTATTCAAATTCAGGACGTTTCTTGAGTATGTATAGACATTACTTTCGCAGTGAATTCCAGTTTCTTATGCCTTCAAGTTATTTTTTAACATTTCTGCCTAAAAGTAATCCTGGTTAAAATATCCCTTCCAGTGTTGCCTTTTCCTTTGCGGGAGTAGGGGAGGGAGGACTGGTGGTGTTTGCTTTCTGTTAGAAAAGAGCCCCAGCGCTTTCCACTTTGACTCCGGGGCGCCAACTTCACCTTCAGGCAAACCAGGATTCTGGGATTAGCGCGCTCTGGCGCGGTGGGGCTTTTCGGTCCTCGCGGGCTGCCGTAGTGATGGAAAGCAATGATTGGCTGAGACAGAAAAGCGCCGCAGCCTCGGCGATTTCAGTTTCGGTTTCGCCCGGTTGGTCGGCCGAGGCCGGGCTTGTGGGGTGCCTGGAGTCGGGGTGCTGATCCCGGCCGCGAGGTGAGCCATGCGGCCGCGCGGGCAGTCCGAGGCCTCAGTGTTCCGTCGTCCCGGGCAGGGTTAGTGAGCAGCATCCCCGGGCCGGGCCTGCAGCCCCTGGAGGGCCCGGGAGCGAGCGCGGACTTCGGAGCCTGCGGGTGGCGGGTCCCCGCGCTCACGCTCGCTTCTCGGCGCCTGTCGTGCCCGGGAGATCTGGGACCGTCGGCGCCGGGCTTCCCGAGCTCGGTCCTGAGAACCCCACCCCGAGGGCAGCGTAAATCGCGCGGGGAGGAACGGCTTTGGCCGGGCCCCACGAGGTGGCTTCCGAGACCGCTCATGGTGGTCGAAGTACGCTGGGAAGCCCGACATGAGCCCGGGGATTCGGCGGGAAAGCGGACCCGAACACAGGGCCAGGCTTCGCCTGGGATTGCTTGGCCTCCGCTGCATCGGGGTGGCTGCGCCTGACTCCCAGGAATTAAGGGCTGGACTAGGCCACCTTCCCGAGTTGTCAGGTTGGGGATGCCCATAGTTGCATGGTTTTAAGTCCTGTCTCCACGGGTTTTGTGAGCAGGCGTGTGCGCGCGCGGTCAGCCCGTATTTTCGTTTAAGGTGTCTAGAACTGGGATGATGCAGATAATCTCGAGAGTGATTTGGTGTGTCCTTTCCCTACCCCTTATTAATACAAGACGGTTATAGAAAAATTGGAAATACAGAAACGTTTAGTGAAGAAAATAACGTTCATGGCACCCTTCCGCCTACAGTCTCTGTTCTGGGCTAGTTTGTATTTGAGCTAAGGCTGTACCCATTTTATCACTTAACAGTATATTTAGTTTTTCACTTTCATTTAGAAATCATTCCTAAGTATAATTTCTAATTTTGTATTTTCTTTTGATTGGCTACCTAAGTCATCATTGTGTAAATCCTATCCATTATTTAACCATTTCCCGGCTGTGGGGCATTTAGGGTGTTTGTGAATTTTTGCTTCATTTTAGTATTCCAGGTAATACTTTGATAAACATTTTTAAAAAAAAATATTTCAGATGATTAACTTGGACTGATTCTGCGGAGTGAAATTATTAGAATAGATGCTGTGATCTTGTGGGGTCTTTTTTAGGTCTTCATACACGTGGCCAGATTGTTTGCCAAAAACAGTTTTAGCAGTTTCCATCATTCACGTTTGTGCCTTTTTCACCAAAAGTAATTCTTTTCTAGGATATCAACTGGCAAGGTTGAGCCTCTTTGGATTTTTTTTTTTTTTTTAATATAGTGTTACGTGGCAATTCCACTTGCTTGAATTTTGTGCAGGACTCTTCAGAGGATGTTATTGTGTGTGTGTATTTGTATTTTTGGAGTTACTGCATAGGCCCTGACTGAATGTTAGAGCAGGATGATCCCTTAAGCGATCGTCTGGCATAACTCCTTTATTTTGCAGATAAGGAACCTGGGGCCTGAGAGGTGAAATGATGAGTTATCCAAGGCACACAGCTAATTAAGTAGCAGAGCTGGGATTAGAACTCAGGGTTCCCGCATCCCAAGTGAGTACTCTTTATGCTGCAGCAGGTGGTCTCTCACTGAACTGTGACGTTCTTAGTATTAGAATTTTAGAAGATGTTTACATCGCTTGGATTATTCAACAGTTTTTTTTTTTATTGAAGTGTAGTTGACTTACAATATTGTGTTAGTTTCAGGTGTACAGCAAAAGTGACTCAGCTATGTATGTATAATTTGTATCTATATATAATATGTATATATATTTTTTCATATTCTACGGTTTCAGATTTGGGCCAGGTAACAGAGATTGTAATCATCTGAGTGATCTGTAGCACTGAAAAATGGGAAAAGTGACGTTTTCATGGTCAGGACTAGAAATTCATTATTTGGAATGGCAATCCCGTCAAGATTTTTTTTGACAGTTGTTTTCATATTCTTTATATTTGGAATAAAATATTTAATAAGTTATGATTTATACTCTGTCATGTGGTTAGAACTTAGCTGTTGGTTCTCATTTGTTAACCCTTGAAGGTTTTTTAAAAACTTGTTGCCTTAAGATCAGAGAACAGTGGTTTTAGGGCTTATAACAGAGTCTCTCAACCTCAGCTGACGTTTGGGGGCAGATCATCCTTCGTTGTGGAGGACCGCCGTCCTATGCTTTGTAGAGTGTTAAGCCGAATCCCTGGCCTCTACCTACTAGACATCAGTGGCACCACGCTCCGCAGTCAAGAGAATCTAAAATGTCTTCAGACATTTCTGAATGTCCCTGAGGGTGGGGTTTAAAAGTACTGCTGGTGGAGAACCACTTGCTTATGGAAATTATTTGGGGAACTTTATACAACATAAACTCCAGTGTTCCTTACCTAGAGAGTCTGACTGGGAGCTGGCTTCAGGAATCTGCATTTAACAAGCCATCTGTGTTGATTCGGGTGCAGCTGTTTCTTGGACAACACAGAAACGTTTCTGTTTTCTCCATCTTTCTTTAATTTGGTGGTCAGTAATAGAGATATTACTAGGTTATAGCTGTTTACATGCATGGATGATGCTGTACTCATCACTGTGCCCATAGCTGGGAGAGGAGGGGAAGGGACAGGGCTTTTTCTTGGCACTGCCTAAGGGCTGCTTCCTCAGGCCTGGGCAGTGTGCTTAGGTACCAGGGTTACTAAATGAGTAACACATTTTCCTCATCCCCGAGAAGCTTAGAACCCAGTGTGGGAGACTGGTCAGCAAACAGGAAAACTGCAAAACAGCCGCCCAGGGCAGTGACTGCGAGTGGAGAGAGGCGCTCTGGGTGCGCAGAGGGCCAGCTCAGCGTGCCCCCGGGAGAGAGGGGAGGAAGGTAGCCCCCTGTGGGTGGGGAGGAGGGATTGGTCTGGAGCCTTCGGAAGAGGGCAGCGTATCTGCTGTCTCTGAAGGGAGATATAGAGAGAGCTGTGTTTCTCCGTGTCTCATGCCCCCTCTGACAATGATGTGTTAGTCTACAGCTGCGTTTACTTGGGTTGTAGTATTGGGTTTCATTGCAGTTTTTTTCCTTTTCAATTTTTTTCACCCTAAACTGTAAATACTTCAAGAGTAGGTGAAAGTTTACAGTGAACATTGCCAAGAAACAAGGATTTGCAAGTCTCCTTGTATATTTCTTTCTGTTTGACCATTTAAAAATATCCTCACAGGCTAATTTACAGGACTTTGTCACTTTCGGTGTTTTCTCCTCAGTACTGCTACTCTCCAGATAGATCTCTCACTGTCTCTATGGCCATTCACCAGGTTTAACACCTATTCAGAAGGGCAGCTGAACCTCTGAAAGGGCTTCGGCTTTGGGGTCAAGCCTTAGTTCTGCTCACCCCCTCACAGGGTTGCTATGTGAATTGCTGAGGAATCTAGTGTGGCCTGGCACATAGTGGATGAATAAAATTTGTTTCTTTTTTCCTCCCCATTCTTCTAATTAAAAAAATCTCTGCAAGGCAGTAGGCAGATGTTCTTGTACCAGACCTCTCAGTAGCTTCTGCCAGAAAATATACTGCTTTTGACTTAATAGCCATTTATGAAAATAGGTCATTTAAAATCCCGAGTAGGAGTCAGGGAAGGGAGAGGAGGCCTAGAGGGTGATTATGGCTTTAATTTTGAAGAGAAGTTTTATCAAGGTGACCCTGAAGCAAGAAAGCCTTTTTCCTCTTATATGTTTGTGGTTCAAGAGGCTTTTTTCTTCCTTCAGAAACAGTCAGAACTGTTCCTTCTGCCTTATCCAATTTAAAAGATTTAAACTTACGTGAGCCAAGTCATGGGAAAAATTGTGGTATCGAGACCAATTGACTCATACAAAATGGATTTATGGACGAGTCATTAAGTAACAGGGAGTACCACGGAAGCCTAATGAAGACAAACGTAAAAGATACACTCTCCTAAAGTGATGGATAAAATGTGTTTGAAGCAACCATCCTCTTTACAAATAACTAAAACAAATTTTTTTTCAAGAGATTTAGCACAATGTCGATGTTCTAGAGAGTAAATTAGAAGCTTGGTACTAGTCTCTCCTTTCACGTGGCTTCCAGTCCTGTGAGGGAGCAAAGACTCCTATTTAAAAAAAGTAAAGCATATAAAAGAGTAAATAGTGACAGGTAACCAAATGGGAAACTCTGACGGCAGAACTAAGTGAGAGGGCCTGTCTGCAATCATGCAAGTCTCTGCTTCAGACCTTCCCAGGGTCCCCATCACTGACACAAGTATTTCCCATGCTTGCCAGTTCATAGGCGTCTCCTGTGCTTTTGCAGACAGATTCTGGGTCCTGCCCCAGAACTACCGAATCAGGATCTCCAAGCGATGCAGATGATTCACTTTTGGGAAACTGGCCTAGAGGCTCAGGGCTGCGCTCTCAGCCTGACTTGCTCTGATCCCATGATGGTGGCCCTGCTCCCTTCTGCAGCTGCTGCTTGTCCTTCTTGCCAAGGTGGCATTCTCCCCTCAAACCCAAACACTGTCTAATACCTTTGCTAAGATTTCTCTCCTTTTAGGCTGGTGGACTCCTTTCCCTCCATACTCAGCTCAGGTTCACGTCCCGAAATCTTTCTTTGATCTCCAAGGCCTGGTGTAAGCCACTCTTCCGTATGTGCTGTTCTCTGCATCATTTTATCCAAATGCATACAGCTTTTTAAAAACTTTGCCATTTGTATGTTTCTGTCCCCTTTGGAGTGTCAACTCTGAGGGCCCAAGGCCACATCTTATAGGTGTTACATCCCCAGCCTAAGTGCCTGACAGGTAGGTGCTGCATAAAAATTTGAAGCGTTGAATGCCTTCAGGAAGAGATTGATGTTAATTGGAGTAGAGGTGAGACTTAATGGCAGAGGCATGATCTTTGATGAGTTTAGAACAAGAGTATGTCCATGCTTTTTTAAAAGGTGAGGAAAGATAGTATTAATAACATTTTAAAAAATAACTAATATCATCAGTTAAGCAACTATCAGTCTAGGTTTGTATTCTTTCATCTGTCGTTAACTTTTTTCTTTTTTCTAAAAAATGGAAAATTTTATTTGAGGATCCTAACCCAGGAAGAGCATCACAGAAACTTTCAGAACTGTTCTCTTCCATTAACTTTTTTTTTTAACATCTTTATTGCAGTATAATTGCTTTCAATAGTGTGTTTCTGCTTTATAACAAAGTGAATCAGCTATACATATACATATATCCCCATATCTCCTCCCTCTTGTGTCTCCCTCCCACCTTCCCTATCCCACCCCTCTAGGTGGTCACAAAGCACCATGCTGATCTCCCTGTGCTATGCAGCTGCTTCGCACTAGCTATCTATTTTATATTGATAGTGTATATAAGTCCATGCCACTCTCTCACTTTGTCCCAGTGTCCTCGAGTCCATTCTCTACGTCTGCGTCTTTATTCCTGTTCTGCCCCTAGGTTCTTCAGAACCAATTTTTTTTTTTTTAGATTCCATATATATGTGTTAGCATACGGTATTTGTTTTTCTCTTTCTGACTTACTTCACTCTGTATGACTGTCTCAGGATCCATCCACCTCACTACAAATAACTCAATTTCATTTCTTTTTATTGCTGAGTAATATTCCATTGTATATATATCCCACATCTTCTTTATCCATTCATCTGTTGATGGACACTTAGCTTGCTTCCATGTCCTTGCTATTGTAAATAGAGCTGCAATGAACACTGTGGTACATGACTCTTTTTGAATTATGGTTTTCTCAGGGTATATGCCCAGTAGTGGCATTGCTGGGTTGAATGGTAGTTCTATTTTTAGTTTTTTAAGGCACCTCCATACTGTTCGCCATAGTGGCTGTATCAATTTACATTCCCACCAGCAGTGCAAGAGGGTTCCCTTTTCTCCACACCCTCTACAGCATTTATTCTTTGTAGATTTTTTGATGATGGCCATTCTGAACAGTGTGAGGTAATTCCTCATTGTAGTTTTGATTTGCATTTCTCTAGTGATTACTGATGTTGAGCATCCTTTCATGTGTTTGTTGACAATCTGTATATCTTCTTTAAAGAAATGTCTGTTTAGGTCTTCTGCCCATTTTTGGATGGGTTTGTTTTTTTGATATTGAGCTGCATGAGCCTCTTCTATATTTTGGAGATTAATCCTTTGTCAGTTGCTTCATTTGCAAATATTTTCTCCCATTCTGAGTATTGTCTTTTTGTCTTGTTTATGGTTTCCTCTGCTGTGGAAAAGCTTTTAAGTTTCATTAGGTCCTATTTGTTTATTTTTGCTTTTATTTTCATTTCTCTAGGAGGTGGGTAAAAAGAATCTTGATGTGATTTATGTCATAGAGTGTTCTGCCTATGTTTTCCTCTAAGAGTTTTATAGTGTCTGGTCTTATTACATTTAGGTCTTTAATCCATTTTGAGTTTATTTTTGTGTATGGTGTTAGGGAGTGTTCTAATTTCATTCTTTTACATGTAGCTGTCCAGTTTTGCCAGCACCACTTATTGAAATGCTGTCTTTTCTCCATTGTATATTCTTGCCTCCTTTATGAAAAATAAGGTGACCATATGTGCATGGGTTTACCTCTGGGCTTTCTATCCTGTTCCATTAATCTATCTTTCTGTTTTTGTGCCGGTACCATACTGTCTTGATTACTGCAGCTTTGTAGTATAGTCGGAAGTCAGGGAGCCTGCTTCCACCAGCTCTGTTTTTCTTTCTCAAGATTGCTTTGGCTATTCGGGGTGTTTTGTGTTTCCATACAAATTGTGAAATTTTTTGTTCCAGTTCTGTGAAAAATGCCATTGGTAGGTTGATAGGGATTGCACTGAATCTGAAGATTGCTTTGTAGTATAGTAGTAGTAGTATAGTCATTTTCACAATGTTATTTCTTCCAATCCAGGAACATGGTATATCTCTCCAAATGTTTAATTTCTTTCATCACTGTTTTATAGTTTTCTGCATACAGGTCTTTTGTCTCCTTAGGTGGGTTTATTCCTAGGTATTTTATTCTTTTGGTTGTAGTGGTAAATGGGAGTGTTTCCTTAATTTCTCTTTCAGTTATTTCATCATTAGTGTATAGGAATGCAAGAGATTTCTGTGCATTGATTTTGTATCCTGCAACTTTATCAAATTCACTGATTAGCTCTAGTAGTTTTCTGGTAGAGTCTTTAGGATTCTCTTTGTACAGTGTCATGTCATCTGCAAACAGTGACAGCTTTACTTCTTCTTTACCGATTTGGATTCCTTTTATTTCTTTTTCTTCTCTGATTGCTGTGGCTAAAACTTCCAACACTATGTTGAATAATGGTGGAGAGAGTGGGCAACCTTGTCTTCTTCCTGATCTTGTGGAAATGGTTTCAGTTTTTCATCATTGAGAATGATGTTGGCTGTGGGTTTGTTATATAAGGCCTGTATTATGTTGAGGTAAGTTCCCTCTGTACCTACTTTCTGGCGGGTTTTTATCATAAATGTGTTGAATTTTGTTGAAAGATTTTTCTGCATCTATTGAGATGATCATATGATTTTTCTCCTTCAATTTGCTAATATGGTGTATCACATTGATCGATTTGCGTATATTGAAGAATCCTTGCATCCCTGGGATAAACCCCACTTGATCATGGTGTATGATCCTTTTAATGTGCTGTTGGATTGTTTGCTCGCATTTTGTTGAGGATTTTTGCATCTATGTTCATCAGTGGTACTGGCCAGTATTTTCTTTCTTTGTGATATCTTTGTCTGCTTTTGGTATCAGGGTGATGTTGGCCTCGTAGTATGAGTTTGGGAGTGTTCCTCCCTGTGCTATATTTTGGAAGAGTTTGAGAAGGTTAGGTGTTAGCTTGTTTGATAGAATTCACCTGTGAAGCCATCTGGTCCTGGGCTTTTGTTTGTTGGAAGATTTTTAATCACAGTTTCAATTTCAGTGCTTGTGATTGGTCTGTTCATATTTTCTATTTCTTCCTGGTTCAGTCTTGGAACGTTGTGCTTTTCTAAGAATTTGTCCATTTCTTCCAGGTTGTCTATTTTATTGGCATATAATTGCTTGTAGTAATCTCTCATGATCCTTTATATTTCTGCAGTGTCCGTTCTTGCTTCTCCTTTTTCATTTCTGATTCTATTGCTTTGAATCTCTTCCCTTTTTTTCTTGATGAGTCTGGCTAATGGTTTATCAATTTTGTTTATCTTCTCAAAGAACCAGCTTTTAGTTTTATAGATCTTTGCTCTTCTTTTCCTTCATTTATTTCTCATCTGATCTTTATGATTTCTTTCCTTCTGCTAATTTTGGGGGTTTTTTATTCTTCTTTCTCATCCTGTTTCTTGAGGTAGGATTGTATTGCTATAAACTTCCCTCTTAGAATTGCTTTTGCTGCATCCCGTAGGTTTTGGGTCGTTGTGTTTTCATTGTCATTTGTTTCCAGATATTTTTGATTTCCTCTTTGATTTCTTCAGTGATGTCTTGGTTATTTAGTAGTGTACTGTTTAGCCTCCATCTGTTTGTATTTTTTACGGATATTTTCCTCTGATTGATACCTAGTCTCATAGTGTTGTGATCGGAAAACATACTTGATACAATTTCAGTTTTCTTAAATTTACCAAGGCTTCATTTGTGACCCAAGGTATGATTTATCCTGGAGAATGTTCCATGAGCACTTGAGAAGAAAGTGTATTGTGTTGTTTTGGATGGAATGTCCTATAAATATCAATTAAGTCCATCATGTTTAATGTGTCATTTAAAGCTTGTGTTTCCTTATTTATTTTCATTTTGGATGATCTGTCTGTTGGTAAAGTGGGGTGTTAAAGTCCCCTACTATGATTGTGTTCCTGTCGATTTCCCCTTTTATGGCTGTTAGCATTTGCCTTATGTATTGAGTTGCTCCTATGTTGGGTGCATAAAGATTTACAATTGTTATATCTTCTTCTTGGATTGATCCCTTGATCAGTATGTAGTGTTCTTCTTTGTCTGTTGTAATAGAGTTTACTTTAAAGTTTTGTCTGATCTGAGAATTGCTACTCCAGCTTGCTTTTGATTTCCATTTGCATGGAATATCTTTTTCCATCCTCTCACTTTCAGTGTATATGGATCCCTAAGTCTGAAGTGAGTCTCTTGTAGACAGCATATATATAGGTCTTGTGTTTGTATCCATTCAGCCAGTCAGTGTCTTTCGGTTGCAGCATTTAATCCATTTACATTTAAGGTAGTTATCAATATGTATATTCCTATTACCATTTTCTTAATTGTTTTGAGTTTGTTATTGTAGGTCTTTTCCTTCTCTTGTGTTTCCTGCCTAGAGAAGTTCCTTTAGAATTTGTTGTAAAGCTGGTTTGGTGGTGCTAAATTCTCTTAGCTTTTGCTTGTTGGTAAAAGTTTTAATTTCTCCGTCAAATCTGAATGAGATCCTTGCTGGGTAGAGTAATCCTGTTTGTAGTTTTTTCCCTTTCATCACTTTAAACATGTTCTGCCACTCCCTTCTGGCTTGCAGAGTTTCTGCTGAGAGATCAGCCATTAACCTTATGGGGATTCCCTTGTATGTTATTTGTTGTTTTTCCCTTGCTGCTCTTAATATTTTTTCTTTGTATTGAATTTTTGATAGTTTGATTAATATGTTTCTTGTGTTTCTCCTTGGATTTATCCTGTATGGGACTCTCTGCACTCTCCGCATTTCCTGGACTTGATTATCTATTTCCTTTCCCATATTAGGGAAGTTTTCAACTATAATCTCTTCAAATATTTTCTCAGTCCATTTCTTTTTCTCTTCTTCAGGGAGCCCTATAATTTGAATGTTGGTGTGTTTAATGTTGTCCCAGAGGTCTCTGAGACTGTCCTCAATTCTTTTCATTCTTTTTTCTTTATTCTACTCTGCAGTAGTTTTTTCCACTATTTTATCTTCCAGGTCACTTATCCATTCTTCTGCCTCAGTTATTCTGCTATTGATTCCTTCTAGAGAATTTTTAATTTCATTTATTGTGTTGTTCATCATTGTTTGTTTGCTATTTAGTTCTTCAAGGTCCTTGTTAAACGTTTCTTGTATTTTCTCTATTCTATTTCCAAGATTTTGGATCATCTTTGCTATCATTACTCTGAATTCTATTTCAGGTAGACTGCCTATTTCCACTTCGTTTGGTCTGCTGGGTTTTTACCTTGCTCTGTCATCTGCTGTCATTAACTTTTAACTTTGGACAAGGTAGTTAATAATAGATTTTCACATCAGAATGCATCTTAGTGGGTTTTTTAGCACAAAATAAACTAGTTTTCTCTCAAGTTTGTAGATGAAGAAGCTGGCACAATGAGACTTAGCATCTGACGGGAAATGAACCTAAGTCTCAGTGAATGAGTCTCTGTGGGGCCTTCAGCATGTCTGTAGACCTGTCCAGCTACAGAACAATGCATGTTGAAGACAGAAATAAAGCACTTTGTAGATAAATGGGAAGATGTGTTTCCTTTTACTAATGTCATTAAATGTATTGAATCTGCTACAGTATTTACTTTGTAATTTTCTTCGTGAGCTCAAAACACCATAAATAATGTTGTGTGGTCTGAGTCATGAATGAATAGTGATTGTCCTGAATAGTAGTCGTAATTTCAGTTATCTGTTGAGACAGTGTAGCTAAACAAATAAACTGGCAATTCAGTGGAAAAATTAAAATTTGCCAAGCAGAATAATTATATGATCACATTTTAAAAATCCTTCAAACCTTGAGGAGATGGATTGGATAGACCAAATGTCAGCCCCACATCAAGAATAGTTTTTAAAATTTGTATTTTCTTTTGTTTAACTTGAGATATTGACTTTTCTTGTTTAAAGAAATTTTTTTTTCTTTTTTTGTGGTACGTGGGCCTCTCACTGCTGTGGCCTCTCCCGTTGCGGAGCACAGGCTCCGGACGCGCAGGCTCAGTGGCTGTGGCTCACGGGCCCAGCTGCTCCGTGGCATGTGGGATCTTTCCGGACCGGGGCACGAACCCGTTTCCCCTGCATCGGCAGGCAGACTCTCAACCACTGCGCCACCAGGGAAGCCCTAAAGAAAATTATTTTACTTAAATTATGATCATTTTTGTTTACTCACGCCCTTTAAACAAGAGTTTAAGTTCTTCTAGATTCTAAGTTCTTTAAGGTTAGAGCCTGTGTGTACATTTAAATTTTTTTCTTGCAGGGCGTGTCCATACACATAATTGTTAAACAAATGAAAAGCCAATAATCTAGCATTCTAGTTTATCCAAACTGCTGAGTCTGCATGGATTTACATTGAGAAAATCTCCAAACAATCATCTTAAACCTGAATTCAGATCATTGAGTGGATAGACTTGGAGTGAAATAACCAGTGCTATTTATGGAAGAATGTTTAGTGAAAGGTTTGATTGAAAACAAAACAAGAAAAAACTTGATTTTTTAAAAAATTAATTTATTTACTTTTGGCTGTGTTTGGTCTTTGTTGCTGCGTGCAGGCTTTTTCTAGTGGCGGCGAGCGGGGGCCACTCTTCGCTGTGGTGCACAGGCTTCTCATTGCGGTGGCTTCTCTTGTTGCAGTATGTGGGCTCTAGGTGTGTGGGCTTTAGTAGTTGTGGCACGCGGGCTCAGTAGTTGTGGTTCGCAGGCTCTAGAGCGCAGGCTTAGTAGTTGTGGTGCACGAGCTTAGGTGCTCTGAGGCATGTGGGGTCTTCCCAGACCAGGGCTCGAGCCCATGTCCCCCGCATTGGCAGGCACATTCTCAACCACTGTGCCACCAGGGAAGCCCCACAACTTGAGTTCTTGAGGAGAGTCCTTCAAGTATTGTATTCATACTAATTTTTAAATGTGAATGTTTATATGGCTACTAAATAAAATTGATGCTGAATTTGACTGAAACAGAATAATTAATTTCCAAAGTTTTAATTTAAGTAACAGTTACGTTTTGTTACGTTTGTTTATCAAAATATTTTGAGATAGAGAACTTACAAAACAGGATGAGTTTTGAAAGGAGTGATGGGTAGCTATGTATGTCTGTGATTGATTTGGGTACGTAATGCTCTTTCCCTATTTTAGATTCCTATTATACTTGATTTTTAAGATTTTTTACTTTGTTATAGAGTGTATATCTGCTATAATTAACATAATATAATAAAAATATTTGGCTACATTAGCAGCTTTCAGGAGGCTGCATAAAGGTGTGATTAAGACATGGGCTGGCCATCTATTTACTGGCTATGTTACCTTGACGAGGATGTTTAGCCCTTTCTGTGTCTAGTCATCTGTAAAATGAGGTTAAAAGAATACCTCAGTGAGCTCTAAGTGGATTAATACATGTAAAGTGCTTACATAAGTGCCGGCCTGTAGTACACTCAAATATTGGCTCTCAGTTATGATTATTATCCTTTCTGGAGTTACTGTTTTGGCATATAGTATTTACAATCAGCTGTTGTAAATACTATATAAACATTATGTAAACAGTGGCTTTAAAACATGCCTGAGGGCTTCCCTGGTAGTGCAGTGGTTGAGAGTCCGCCTGCCGATGCAGGGGACACGGGTTTGTGCCCTGGTCCGGGAAGATCCCACATGCCGCAGAGCTGCTAGGCCTTTGAGCCACGGCCACTGAGCCTGCGTGTCTGGAGCCTGTGCTCTGCAGCGGGAGAGGCCACAACAGTGAGAGGCCCGTGAACCACCCCCCGCCCAAAAAAAAACAAACCAAAAAAACATGCCTGATTGGAACTTGAATGTTGATCCCCCTCACATTTGTGGGCACGTAATTTCATCCTTCTGGGCCTTTAATTTCATCAGCAGCCTTTAATTTCATGGGAATATGAAGACCTTCTTCCCAGGGTTCTTGTAAAGATTAAATTTGACAGTATTTCTAAGGATCTTAGCAGAGCGCTCAGCATGAAGTGAGCGTTGGGTAAGTGGTGGCGGTGGTCATGGTGGTCGTGGGTATGTTGACTGCGGACACAGTGGTCACAAGTGGTTAAGAACAGGGGCTCTGGAATCACAGGACTCTTCTGTGGTGAGGCTGTGTCTGAGGATCCTTGTGGGCCTAATGAGGTAACATGTGTCAAACGCTTAGCTTAGTATCTGGCTCCAGGTAAGAACTGGAATCACGTTAGCTTACGTGCTCTGGGTGTGGTGGTGGAGTAGTGTTGGCTCTTTGCACGTGGTCCTTTGACACTTGATTTCCTATAAATACATTAAGGGCTTCCAGGCTTTTTTGTTGAATAATTAACTTTTGTCTTTACCTTTATTTCTCCCTTTCAGATTTCTGATCAGGATTGTTAAAATGAGTCTGCGGAAGCAAACACCCAGTGACTTCCTGAAGCAAATCATCGGACGACCAGTTGTGGTAAAATTAAATTCCGGAGTGGATTACCGAGGTAAGATTTCCATGCTTCATCCTTACTGGTGTTCACTAAAGAAGTGAAGGTGACTTAACTGCTTTTTATTAACCTCTTTGAAGTACCCAGTAGACCAAAAAAGCATTGGTTGTCAACAGTTTCTATACCCATTCCTTTTTTTTCTTTTTTTTTTGCGGTATGTGGGTCTCTCACTGCTGTGGCCTCTCCCGTTGTGGAGCACAGGCTCCAAACACGCAGGCTCAGCGGCCATGGCTCACGGGCCCAGCCGCTCCACAGCATGTGGGATCTTCCCGGACCGGGGCACGAACCCGTGTCCCCTGCATCGGCAGGCGGACTCTCAACCACTGCGCCACCAAGGATGCCCCTATACCCATTTCTTTTTCTACTTCTGAGATGGTTCATTTTAGAGACAACTCTGACAGCAGAGCGTGTTCCTCTGACTTGCGTGATCTGGGGCTCCTGTCTCCTGTCTTTGCTTTGAGATTGGTGTGCCTGCATCCCCTGGTGACAGGCTTGAATAACCGGATACTAAAGAACTCCTTGGCCCAGCAGCATTTGTTTTTGTGGAAGCAGTCAAGATTGGCAAGCAACGGGAGGGATCTTCAAGACGGCAGAGGAGTAAGATGTGCAGATCACCTTCCTCCCCACAAATACATGAAGAATACATCTACATGTGGAACAACTGCTACAGGACACCTACTGAACGCTGGCAGAATACCTCAGACTTCCCAAAAGGCAAGAAACTCCCCACGTACCTGGCCGAGTGTCTGACAGGTCTTGGTGCTCTGGCCAGGTGTCAGGCCTGAGCCTCTTAGGTGGGAGAGCCGAGTTCAGGACATTGGACCACCAGAGACCTCCTGGTCCCACGTACTATCAAATAGCGAAAGCACTCCCAGGGATTCCCCATCTCAACGCTAAGACCCAGCTCCACTCAACAGCCAACAAGCTACAGTGCTGGACACCCTATGACAAACAACTAGCAAGACAGGAGCACAGCCCCACCCATTAGCAGAGAGGCTGCCTAAAATCATAATAAGTTCACAGACACCCCAAAGCACACCACCACATGCGGACCTGCCCACCAGAAAGAAAAGAACCAGCCTCATCCACCAGGACACAGGCACAGGCGCCAGTCCCCTCCACCAAGAAGACTATATAACCCACTGAACCAGCCTTAACCACTGGGGGCAGACACCAAAAACAGTGGGAAATATGAACCTGCAGCCTGCAGTTAAGCAAAATGAGAAGACAGAGAAATACGCAGCAGATGAAGGAGCAAAGTAAAAATCCACCAGACCAAACAAATGAAGAGGAAATAGGCAGTCTACCTGAAATAGAATTCAGAGTAATGATAGTAAAGATGATCCCAAGTCTTAGAAATAGATTGGAGAAAATACAAGAAACATTTACCAAGGACCTAGAAAAACTAAGGAGGAAAACACAGTGATGAACAACACAGTAAGTGAAGTTAAAAATTCTCTAGAAGGAATCAATAGCAGAATAACTGAGGCAGAAGAACAGATAAGTGACCCGGAAGGTCCAATAGTGGAAATAACTACTGCAGAGCAGAATAAAGAAAAAAGAATGAAAAGAATTGAGGACAGTCTCAGAGACCTCTGGGACATTAAACACACCAACATTCGAATTATAGGGCTCCCTGAAGAAGAGAAAAAGAAATGGACTGAGAAAATATTTGAAGAGATTATAGTTGAAAACTTCCCTAATATGGGAAAGGAAATAGATAATCAAGTCCAGGAAGTGCAGAGAGTGCAGAGAGTCCCATACAGGATAAATCCAAGGAGAAACACAAGAAACATATTAATCAAACTATCAAAAATTCAATACAAAGAAAAAATATTAAGAGCAGCAAGGGAAAAACAACAAATAACGTACAAGGGAATCCCCATAAGGTTAACAGCTGATCTCTCAGTGGAAACCCTGCAAGCTGGAAGGGAGTGGCAGAACATGTTTAAAGTGATGAAAGGGAAAAAACTACAAACAGGATTACTCTACCCAGCAAGGATCTCATTCAGATTTGACAGAGAAATTAAAACCTTTACAGACAAGCAAAAGCTAAGAGAATTTAGCGCCACCAAACCAGCTTTACAACAAATTCTAAGGGAACTTCTCTAGGCAGGAAACACAAGAGAAGGAAAAGACCTACAATAACAAACCTAAAACAGTTAAGAAAATGGTAATAGGAACATACATATTGAAAACTACCTTAAATGTAAATGGATTAAATGCTGCCACCAAAAGACACTGACTGGCTGAATGGATACAAAAACAAGAGCCATATACATTCTGTCTACAAGAGACCCACTTCAGACCTAGGGACATATACAGACTGAAAGTGAGAAGATGGAAAAAGATATTCCATGCAAATGGAAATCAAAAGCAAGCTGGAGTAGCAATTCTCAGATGAGACAAAATAGACTTTAAAATAAAGACTATTACAAGCGACAAGGACACTACATAATGATCAAGGGATCAATCGAATAAGAAGATATAACAATTGTAAATCTTTATGCACCCAGCATAGGAACCCCTCAATATATAAGGCAAATGCTAGCAGCCATTAAAGGGGAAATCGATAGGAACACAATCATAGTAAGGGATGTTAACACCCCACTTTCACCAACGGACAGATCATCCAAAGTGAAAATAAATAAGGAAACACAAGCTTTAGATGACACATTAAACAATTGATATTTTTAGGACATTCCATCCAAAATCAACAGAGTACACTTTCTTCTCAAGTGCTCATGGAATGTTCTCCAGGATAGATCATATCTTGGGTCACAAATGAAGCCCTGGTAAATTTAAGAAAACTGAAATTGTATCAAGTATGTTTTCCGACCACAACACTATGAGACTAGATATCAGTTACAGGAAAAGAATCTGTAAAAAATACAAACAGTTGGAGGCTAAACAGTACACTCTTAAATACCAAAGAGATCACTGGAGAAATCAAAGAGGGAATCAGCAAATACCTAGAAACAAATGACAGTGAAAACACAATGACCCAAAACCTATGGGAAGCAGCAAAGGCAGTTCTAAGAGGGAAGTTTATAGCAATACAATCCTACCTCAAGAAACAGAAAAAATCTCAACTAAACAACCTAACCTTACACCTAAAGCAATTAGAGAAAGAAGAACAAAAAAAACCCAAAAGTAGCAGAAGGAAAGAAGTCATAAAGATCAGATGAGAAATAAATGAAAAAAGATGAAGGAAACAAGAGCAAAGATCTATAAAACTAAAAGCTGGTTGTTTGAGAAGATAAACAATATTGACAAACCATTAGCCAGACTCATCAAGAAAAAAAGGGAGAAGACTCGAATCAATACAATTAGAAATAAAAAAGGAGGAATAAGAACAGACACTGCAGAAATATAAAGGATCATGAGAGATTACTACAAGCAGTTATATGCCAGTAAAATGGATAACCCGGAAGAAATGGACAAATTCTTAGAAAAGCACAACCTTCCAAGACTGAACCAGGAAGATATAGAAAATATAAACAGACCAATCAACAAGCACTGAAATTGAGACTGTCAATAAAAATCTGCCAACAAACAAAAGCCGAGGACCAGATGGCTTCACAGGCGAATTCTATCAAACATTTAGAGAAGAGCTAACACCTATCCTTCTCAAACTCTTCCAAAATATAGCAGAGGGAGGAACACTCCCAAACTCATACTACGAGGCCTCCATCACCCTGATACCAAAAACAGACAAAGGTGTCACAAAGAAAGAAAATACTGGCCAATATCACTGATGAACATAGATGCAAATATCCTCAACAAATGCGAGCAAGCAGAATCCAACAGCATATCAAAAGGATCAAACACCATGATCAACTGGGGTTTATCCCAGGGATGCAAGAATTCTTCAATTCATTCAATGTGATAACACCATATTAACAAATTGAAGGAAAAAAATCATATGATCATCTCAATAGATGCAGAAAAATCTTTTGACAGAATTCAACACATTTATGATAAAAACCCGCCAGAAAGTAGGTATAGAGGGAACTTACCTCAACATAATAAAGGCCATATATGATAAACCCACAGCCAACATCATTCTCAATGGTGAAAAACTGAAACCATTTCCACGAAGATCAGGAAGAAGACAAGGTTGCCCACTTTCTCCACCATTATTCAACATAGTGTTGGAAGTTTTAGCCACAGCAATCAAAGAAGAAAAAGAAATAAAAGGAATCCAAATCGGCAGAGAAGTAAAGCTGTCACAGTTTGCAGATGACATGATACTGTACTTAGAGAATCCTAAAGACTCTACCAGAAAACTACTAGAGCTAATCAATGAATTTGGTAAAGTTGCAGGATGGAAAATTAATGCACAGAAATCTCTTGCATTCCTATACACAAATAATGAAAAATCTGAAAGAGAAATTAAGGAAACACTCCCGTTTACCATTGCAACAGAAAGAATAAAATACCTAGGAATTTACCTATCTAGGGAGACAAAAGACCTGTATGCAGAAAACTATAAGACACTGATGAGAGAAATTAAACAGTTGGAGAGATATACCACATTCTTGGATTGGAAGAAATAACATTCTGAAAATGACTGTACTACCCAAAGCAATCTACAGATTCAGTGCAATCCCTATCAACCTACCAGTGACATTTTTTGCAGAACTAGAGCAAAAATTTCACAATTTGTATGGAAACACAAAATACCCCGAATAGCCTAAGCAGTTTTGAGAAAGATTAATGGAGCTGGTGGAATCAGGCTCCCTGACTTCAGACTATACTACAAAGCTACAGTAATGAAGACAGTATGGTACTGACACAAAAACAGAAATATAGATCAATGGAACGGGATAGAAAGCCCAGAGGTAAACCTATGCACATATGGTCACCTTATTTTTCATAAAGGAGGCAAGAATATACAATGGAGAAAAGACAGCCTCTTCAGTAAGTGGTGCTGGGAAAACTGGACAACTACATGTAAAAGAATGAAATTAGAACACTCCCTAACACCATACACAAAAATAAACTCAAAATGGATTAAAGGCCTAAATGTAAGGCTAGATACTATCAAACTCTTAGAGGAAAACATAGAGAGAACACTCTGTGACATAAATCACAGCAAGATCCCTTTTGACCCACCTCCTAGAGAAATTAAAATAAAACCAAAAATAACGAAAGGGGACCTAATGAAACTTAAAAGCTTTTGCACAGCAAAGGAAGCCAGAAAAAAGATAAAAAGACAACTCTCAGAATGGGAGAAAATATTTGCAAATGAAGCAACTGACAAAGAATTAATCTCCAAAATATAGAATAAGCTCATGCAGCTCAATACCAAAAATCAAACAACCCAATCCAAAAATGGGCAGAAGACCTAAACAGGCATTTCTGCAAAGAAGATATACAGATTGCCATCAAACGCGTGAAAGGATGCTCAACGTCAGTAATCACTAGAGAAGTGCAAGTAAAAACTACAATGAGGAATTACCTCACACTGGTCAGAATGGCCATCATCAGAAAATCTACAGAGAATAAATGCTGTAGAGGGTGTGGAGAAAAGGGAACCCTCTTGCACTGCTGGTGGGAATGTAAATTGATACAGCCACTATGGAGAACTGTATGGAGGTTCCTTAAAAAACTAAAAATACAACCACCATTCAACCCAGCAATGCCACTACTGGGCATATACCCTGAGAAAACCATAATTCAAAAAGAGTCGTGTACCACAGTGTTCATTGCAGCTCTTTTTACAATAGCCAGGACGTGGAAGCAACCTATGTGTCCATCACAGATGAATGGATAAAGACGATGTGGGATATATATTACAATGGAATATTGCTTAGCAATAAAAAGAGATGAAATTGAGTTATTTGTAGTGAGGCGGATGGACCTAGAGACTGTCATACAGAGTGAAGTAAGTCAGAAAGAGAAAAACAAATACCGTATGCTAACACATACATATGGAATCTAAAAAAAAAAAAAAAATGGTTCTGAAGAACCTAGAGGTAAGACAGGAATAAAGATGCAGATGTAGAGAATGTAGTTGAGGCCACGGAGAGGGTGAAAGGTAAGCTGGGATGAAGTGAGAGAGTGACATGGACATATATACACTACCAAATGTAAAATAGATAGCTAGCGGGAAGCACAGGGAGATCAGCTGGGTGCTTTGTGACCACCTAGAGGGGTGGGATAGGGAGGGTGGGAGGGAGACCCAAGTGGGAGGAGAAATGGGGATATATGCATATGTATAGTTGATTCACTTTGTTATACAGCAGAAACCAACACACCATTGTAAAGCAGTTTTACTGTAATAAAAGTGTTAAAAAAATAGATTGGCAAGCAACTATTTAGACAGTATCATTTTTCAGTGTAAACTTCTCACTCATATAATATGTGGGGTATCCAAAGACACCTTTCTGGTCTTGTAGAAAATGAAATGCTCTTTTTAAGAGGCTTGACACTACTGAAACTAACTTTGTGTAAGGAATGGTATCCAATTCCATTTTTTTGCAGTAACTAAATTCCTAATCTTCCAAAATTAAGATATGTTAAATTACTGGGAATATTTTACAGATATGGATAACTAATTGATTAGCAAAGTTTTAAAGCCTTTTTTGGCCTCTTTCCTGAATAATTCCTGGTCTCTTTCCTGAGTAATGATCGAAATCTCTTGAGATTTTTCCACTTTCCACACGTGCAAACTTAATTTTATTGAGAGCTTACTGTGGGTCCCGTGTGCATGAATCACTTTAATTTTCATTTTCTCTTCACATAAATCCTTTGAGATCTCTGTTGATTATCTCCACCTAGTAAGGGAGGAGCTAGGACTCAAACTCAAGCTTGATTCAAAAGCCTTCCTAAAAAATACTCTGCTTTTTATGTACTGCTTTAGTTTCTTGACATTAATAATGTAGCTCCAGTTTAATTTGACTTTTCCAGTGGAATCAATGGATTTATACTGAATACTGAGATATTATAACATCTCTGTGTGCCGCTTCTCACCCCTGGGCTTTTGATGGGCCCAGAGGAGGTAATAGATTCGTAGAGAATATCCAACAGCTGATTAGGGTGGCGACATGTGTTCAGTATCTTCTCAGTACCCCCTTCATTGAGGAGATCCACCAGCCTACTCTTTAGGGGAACATTTTCTATTTTCAAAGGAAATATATACACATATATATATATTTTTAAGAAATTTCAAAGCAAATAATGGAGAAAAGTATATACAAGAAAGGTAAATCTTCCCCAAATTCTACCATCCAGAGATAATCACCCTTACCCATTTAGATCTGTCTCTATATAAGCATAATTTTACATAAGTGGGATCAATTGTACATGCACTCTGATTTTTTTTAACATTAAATGCATTCAGTTTTCTGACAACATGGAGTGTTTAATGGTTACATAGGAATACCATGAGTGGATGGACCACAGTTTTGTTTTTGTTTGTAACCAGTGTCCTATTAATGGACATTTAGGTGTTTACCAATCTTTGTTCTAATGTAAATGACTGCTCCTTTAACATGAATCTCAAGCACTTGTCCAAGTGTCTCTTTATAATAAATTCCCTGGGGTACGGTTTCAGAGTCAAAGAAGGTGTAGATGACCCTCCATCAGGGCAGGTGGCTCATTCATCTCTACGTTCTCATCAACCCTTGTGTTAGCCTTTAATGTCAACTTTTCCATTCTAATTGGCAACAAGTAATATCTCATTTAATTTATATTTCCTTGTTTACTAGTAAGTTTCAACAACCTTTCCCATGGGTAGTAGTAGCCCTAATTTTTCTCCGTTTATGATTGTCTGGCCATGGCTTCTATACTATTAAAGCAAAACGTTGTACACTATTGAGAGCATACTATAAAGAATGTGGTTAAATAAAAACAAACAAGGAAACAACCCAGTTCTCTAGCAATTTCCCTTCAAGTTTGAAGAAACTTGTTTTCTGTTATTCATTGGAATTTAATCCCTTAGAGAAGGGAGGGGGTCATAATCCCAACCTCCAAGAACCTTTTTTGTTAAAAAACCTTTGCTATGAGAATATTTTTATTAGAAGGGAACATTTCATTTTTAAATGCTTTTAATTAATTTTCAAACATTTGCATATCATGTCTCAGAAGTTTCTTGCTCATTTATGATTGTGGTTTAGATATAAACTAATACAGCAGGAATGAAACTAAAGTTGTAGCTTCAGCTTTCTTTTGATAGGAAATTATTATTATTATTCATAGTGCATTCTGATGCTTCGAAAGTTTGCAGCTTCTAGCAGAATTTTGTTAGCTTACTGTCTTGAGCTCATTACACACACACAAAATTTTGAAAAGAAACTTTTGTTGAGAGGATAATGGGGGCAGAAGCAGGGAGTGAGAAGCATATTAATGAAGTTGAGACTACATGGGGCTATCGACTTGGTTAATTGAATCACATTTGTAGTATTTGTTTTTACTTAAGTTGTCTATCTAGAAAATACCACTTGAAGTTAGAGGCTCAGAGTTAATGGTTTACATATCTTCATCTTTTTTAAAAAAGGATCATCAGGTCCAATTTTGCAAAATTGATACCATCTTAACACAATTAAAAAGGTTCACTTGAACAGTTTCCTCGAAAGCTGCCTGGAACGTTTACTGTTTTTCTTATTAGTATGGATCTACAAATATTCTAACTGGAACAGTGCAGAGAGGGATGTGCTATAAAGCAATATGGTGCCCGTGTTCTCAAGCTGTTCCTCACTGGGAGTCACAGCTTTAAGATGTTCTTTCAGGAGCACCTGCTGTCTCCTCTTTTCCATTATTCTGACAGATTGTGGAGCCTTCCTCTTAACCTTGGAGTACATTCATCCGCTGCAGGAGATGTTGTGAAAGAACGAGATCAATCTGCCAGACCCGTATTTCACTTAGTGGCCAAAGTCAGAAATGCCACTGGGCATGAGAGGAGTCATGGCTAGTGATCATTTGTTCCTGCATAATTGCCCACTCCTGTCTAGCTCTCAAAGAATGGTGTCGTACTTGGAATATTCTTACCGTGTTACTTTTGTGAAGGCTTTAAAAGTTGCCATTGTTGCCACACATGCAATGAGGGAGGCGGCAGCCCATTGTTTTCCCTGCCAGCAGTGGGTGCATGACGGCCTTCATGCTGTATGAGTCTTAGCCTTTCATTCAGACGGGCAGAGAGCAAAGACTTTTTTGTGCTTTGCTCTATTGAATTTCATTTACGGTGTGAGTTTTTATATTAAGCATGTAAGAGCTAATGAGTAAAGAGATTGTCAGCTCTAAGGTATACCCTGTAATTTTCAACTCTGCTTTGTATGTCTTCTCTTTGTCTGAATCCATCTCCAGGGGTCCTGGCTTGCCTGGATGGCTATATGAATATAGCCTTGGAGCAGACAGAGGAGTATGTAAATGGACAGCTGAAGAATAAGTACGGGGATGCATTTATCCGAGGAAACAATGGTAACAGCCCTTCACTCTGCAGTTATATCGCATCCAAAATAGGATCACCAGCATGTTTTCTAGATAATTTAAAAGTTCAGTTTTAGTTTTGCTTTGTTTTTAAATTCCTATTACATCTCAGGTCTTCAGTGTGGCTAGTTCTTTTTTGGATGCTTCATGGCATTTTGGAACTAGAAATTCTCTTCCTCCCTCCCTTTGCTGATGGTGAATTGAGGGGCCTTGGTACACTGACCCAGAGCTCTGTTCTCGAATACAGTGTGTTATATTCCCCCAACACGGCCTCTCACACTGGCGGTTGGTGCTCTGAGAATGGCCACTATTTCCCTGCTACCTTTGGTTTGGCAGTTAGCTTGTCTTGTTTCTCTATTAAGCATTCAGATGCTTTTTTTCTATGGGAGATTTGTATCCTTTAGTTTGGCAGAAATGACAAAAGAGGAAATGTGGTTCTGAAGTTACCCAGCTTTTTTAACAACTTATTATTGATACGATTATTATGGTTACTTTCAAGTACCTGGTTTAAAAGCACATTATCAGTAAAGTCATATTTGAATTTTGGGGTGGGGGCAGGGAAGACATCAAAACTGTGGGAATTATCCCTTGATTCATCCCCACTTTTTGGTCCCATCCCCCAAATGGAGCTCTGTGACTCTTGATTCAGGGTTTTTTATTGATGTGTATTCTTTAGTTCTGGATAACTTCTTCAGCCCCCATAACACTTGGATCTCTTTGCTGTGAACTAAACATCCTGACTTTCATTGTAGTTATTCTACCTCCTATCCTTACAATACCATATTGCTTCACATTCTATCTTCATTTTATTTTATTTAAAATTTTTTTATTAAAGTATAATTGAGTTACAGTGTTGTATTAGTTTCCGGTGTGCAGCAAAGTGATTCGGTCATATATGTGTGCATATATAACTGAATATATGTATTATTTTCAGATTCTTTTCCATTATAGTTTATTGTAAGATACTGAATATAGTTCCCTGTACTGTATAGTAGGATCTTGTTGTTTATCTATTTTATATATAGTAGTTTATATCTGCTAATCCCAAACTCCTAATTTATTCCTCCCCCCACTTCCTCTTTGGTAACCATAAGTTGGTTTTCTTTGTCTGTGAGTCTATTTCTGCTTTGTAAATACGTTCATTTGTATCATTTTTTTAGATTCCACCTATAAGCGATATCATATGATATTAGTCTTTGTCTGACTTATTTCACTTAGTAGGATAATCTCTAGGTCCATCTGTGTTGCTGCAAATGGCATTATTTTATTCTTTTTTATGGCTGAGTAATATTCCATTGTATATATGTACCACATCTTTATCCATTCCTCTGTCAGTGGACACCAAGTTTGCTTCTATGTCTTGGCTATTGTAAATAGTGCTGCTGTGAACATTGGGGTCACATCATATCTTTATATATATACCTTTTTAGTCCTTCCAATGTGTAGAATTTCTTTTCCTGTTTTTAATATTGTTCTTATTTGACTCTTTCCATTGACTAAGAAATGTTAATGGTCTTTCCCCTTCTCAGTATAGCTGATAACAGCAGTCAGCTAGCTGCAGGTTCTGTGAGAGGTGATAGGATGCATCCTTTCATGTACAGACTACATCTTGGACTTGGCCAGTTTCCTAGAGATGTTTTTACTGTCATTCTGATGCTTTCCTTTATATAACTTTTTCCATGGGGTAATCGGCTCCATAATTCACATCCTAGGCTCTTAAAGAGGATCCTGGCTTATTTAATTAATCTGTGCTATGTCCTTTGATCAGGATATCTCTTAATGTTCACTTTGCACAAACCTGTCAGAGTCTGAGTAGGCGTGGGGGGTAGGAGGGGAGGTACACCTCTGGTGAAAGCTTGGTCTCTAGTGACCAAGACATTAGATGTGGTCTGATTCTCATGTACTACATATTCAGTATACCCTGAAGAGTTCATGTGGGTGGTCACGAGAGGACTAGCTGAGCAAAACTTCGGATAAACCAAAGGCTGATACTTTACAGGGAATCAGAATAAGACAAAATAACAAACTCCTCAGCTCTTGTTTATCCTGATGCAATTAAAAAAGTAAACAGGAAGTTTAGTGATTATATCGAGGAGATGAATGAAAATTCTTATTTTTTATTTATTCTTTATTTTGAATCTGAAGTCTGGCCTGGTAGATTTACTAATTTGCTTTAACCACCAATCATAATTGTTATACCTAGAATTATAAAACATTCGAAGATTCCAGAGACTTTCACGTACATTTTATTTTATCCCCTTGGTTGCGGTTTGCAAATCCAGTCAGATGTATAGCTAAGATCAGAACACAGTCCTCTAAGACATCAAACCCAGGTCTAGAGTCATAAAATTAGTCTTATAATAGTTCTAGAATTTATTGTGTGGTTTGAAAATTCCTTTGAAATATGCAGAGGTATCAGACTAAAATCTGCTTGCTTTTAAAACTTGCTATTATGATACTTAGAAAAGTTTTTTTCAATTTGTTCATTTTTTCTTTTCAGTGTTGTACATAAGTACACAGAAGAGGAGGATGTGAAGACACCTAGAGTGCCATACTTTTCACACTTGGATATGTTTTTTATTAAGTTTTTTGGTTCTTCTGTCATATAATTTGTCCTGTTTTGTCCTAGTTGGTGATTTTTCACTGACACATGAGTGAGATAAATGTATAAAATTGTGGATTTAATTGTAAAGAGTTCTTTCATATTTAAGTTGCAGTCATTTTCTTTTACCTCTATGTCAGTGAGCAGAAAGCAAAAAGAATTTTCAAAAAAGAGAAAATCTTTTTCTCCCTACATGATTTGTAACTGAAGTCTCAGACAACACCATTTGATTTGCCTGCTTTGCTTGTGGGACTGACTGAAATGATGGACGTGAAGACAATTAAAACATTTGTAGAGACAGCTTCCTCTCTCCTGCTCTGTTCACCGTACAAAATGCTTGAGGGAAAATGTTCCACGAGGCATCCAGTTTCAGTCTCAGGCTGAAAAGGGTCCCTGAGACCAGATGCTCAGCCTCTGTTTCCATTATATTTATAGGAAATAGAATTGGGCGTCTAACCGTGGCACTTCCACAAAAGGAGTGGGAATCCGAATTGAGCTGGGGGAGAGATTCTAAAGGTTCCAACATGCTAGGTGTAGGTGTAAACGTTCCTTTTAAGCCAAGTCTGTGCACATTCACCTTACATCTCCCCCGGGCGGTTCACGCCGTGGGTGATGGAGTCCGGGCATCCACGCCGTCCTCTCATTTTGTGAACACGGTAGAAAGCGAGGCCTGGAGTTTGTAAACTCATTCAGGTTCCGGTTGCTCTGCTGTGACTAGAAGAATTTCTCTGCCCTCTGGCTTAGGGAGGGGCTTCCGGGAAGCCTTTCTCTCCAGTCCCAGCTGGGTTTGATGTGACCTCATCAGAGCACAAGTGTCCACGTTGCTTGGCACGAGGCAGCCTCTCTGTGTCATGTGGCTCCTGCCGAGAGGGTTTCCCACTCTATTCATGACGTTTCCACAACCCTGCTGTATTCCCTGAACAGTTCGCGCTTTCTCTCGGAACAACAAACACATCTGGGCACTGCGGTTGAACGAACACCAGACAATTGTGTGACCATCGTGTTGGCCTTCCTCCTCCGCCCCTCCCCCTTCTAAGCAGCAGTCCTGTTCCAGGAGTGCCGTGTGAGTTTCAGCAGTTTCCTGGTTGAAGGATGTGCCGGCAGGATGGGGAAGGAGGGGAGGGAAGGGGCGGTGCTGGGTCTGGAGAGGCATGTGTGGTATTTTGTCTGGTTTTAGCTTAAAGATCACAGAGTAATTGGAAACAATTATTTTTTAATTAATAACTTAGGAAAGGTGAACAGAAACATTTCACAAGGTATTACTGCACACCAAAAATAAAACTATGCTTCAATAATTTATCACTCCTTGACAGGGGCTTGAAAAGGGTCCAGTCTGTAAGTACAAATCACCAATTTGCTCTTTTATAAATGACTTCTTCTAAGGGGAAAGTGGATGTCCCTCCAAGTGGAGCATACATGTTCTCATTTGTTTTGTAGAATATGGGGCTGCCAGGTTACTGCATCCCTTCGTTTACTCACATCAGCCGCTTCTAAAAGCAGTTCCATTGTTATCTCCCACCAATCTGTAGCATCCTGTTTTTACTAACTTTTTCCCTGACCTCCCTTTCGGTATGTGTCTTTATTTTCCCCTTGCTGTCTCTCTGTTCTAATATCTGTATGGTGGAGTAGTGTTTTCAACCATGGAACTGCTTTTAATCATGATCAACTTTGGGAAATGCTACCATTTTTATGGTAATAAAGGACTGTATTATTCACTTGTACTGATGCAAGTTGTCCCCTGTGTATACCTTCACATAGTAGAACCGTGAAACAAAGTATAAAAGCTAAAATTACTTTTTTTCTTAACTGGAGTCTCCTAGAGGTCAGTGAATGATTTCCAATTGCATTGTAGCAAAGGCATTTGTTCTGGGTTGAAGAATTTTTCACTTGAGTAAATACATTTTTCCCTGTCTCTCTGCCCCCAAACTCTGGCCACCAGGCTCTGTCTCTTGGGCTGTGACAAAACAGTGTTTAGTGAGAAACAGAAAATTGTGCTTGATTTTTTTTTTTTTTTTTTTTTTTTTTTTTTTTTTAGACTATCTGACTTCATGTTCTGTTTTGGTCTTCTGAGCTGTTCCTTGGTTAATCTTCCAACAAGTCGAATTGATTCTTACTTCAAAACTGTTTATCCCAAAACAGAGCTGTTGACAAGTACAAATACAGATGGCAGACATGTGCTGTGATTTCCACATTCACATCTCAGCATTCAGGAAGGGAATGCTATTGAGAGATGGTTTACATCTTCAGCTTTTTCATCCAGGGCGATGTGGAGTGCATGCTGGGAGTGCTTCATTACGTGACAAATAGTCAGTGTTTAAGGGGTTTCCGTAAGGTCTGAGAACTCAGCGGCGATGACTTGCCTGTATGGTTTATCACCTGGGAGGCTATAATAATCTACTTTATAAGAACAAAAGTGACCTCTGGGGGGAAACATTGTCTTCGATAATCACACTGACTCACAAGTGACCTTAGTACAGCATTCCAGGCCGAAGGGCCAGTCTGTCCTCTTACCGTGGGCTGACACTGACCTTTGTCCTCATAGAAAATGATCCTCAAAGTATTGGCTAGCTCTTCTATTCAGAGGCAAATCCTGGCCCATTCTGTGGCCAGGACTAGTCTCCACAGCCAAACTGCATTAACCATCCTTTTTCTCTCCACAAAAAGAAATTGTTGGTGAAAGGAAAACAAACTACAGTTTTTATCTCCCTTGACCTTGTTTCTGGAGGGCCTGCACCCAACAGCATGGCTCTGACTACCTTTACTAAGATTGCCCCCATCGTTGTTGAGCTAATCTCCACCTAAGAGTTCGGCTTGACTTCTGGGATCTGAATATCCAGCAGCTACTTTTATTCCAGTTTGTACCAGTACACAGCAGACGTGCGGCACTCACGCGTGTCTCCGTTGTTGACCGACCAGCTCTGACTCACCAGTTGGAGTCCAGTTAGCCAAAGTGGGGATGAGACCACAGAAGTGGGTGGGCAAGAGTGGCACATGCCAAGTGGCGGGACAGTGGATGTGACCCTGATACTTGCTCTGCGCCTCTCAGCCTGCTTCCCTGGTTTAGGAGATGGGGGAGGGGGCCGGGCAGTGGGATTTGAGGAAGTGATAGCAGAAATCAGTTTCACATTTAGGGAATGATAACAGTAGGCAGGCACTGTGCTAGGTCCTGTGGGGAGAGTAAAGTAAATGTGACCCTGTTCACGTTCTCCATACGAAGTGTGCAGGTTTAGGTGTTTGTGGTAGAAAATGGTGCCATCCTTTTTTTTTTTTTTAAATTGAGACAAATTTTGAGAATTTCTTTAAAAATCTGAACACTTTAGGTGGATTTGATAATCTCAACTGTATGTTCATATCTTGCAATTCAAGATAACCTCAGGACTAGATAATTTTGAAATCTGATTGTCTCCATCTGTTTATCCCATTTCCTCACAGGCCCATATGGTTCAAACTCCCATCTTTATACACTTTTTTTTTTCATCTAGCAAAAGCCAGATTTTTGGTTTCGATTCATCTGTCTTATTGAAAGATTATCTCTTCTTAGTAGTAATTTGGGAGTTATAGCAAATAGAAGGTGGACATATTCTAGGACCTTCATAAAATCATAGAACACTGGAGCAGTTGAGATAGAACATTTTGTAAACAAGATAGGTCTTGTTTACAAAATGTTCAAATCCATATGGACTCCATTTCTTCCAAGTTTCATAATGGAATGGATGCTGGTGGGTTTAGCAAAATATTCTACCAATAATTTGGATTAAAGGCGAGGCCAGTTTGTGAAAAGTTTACATAAAATAATTTTAGAGAAGCTGTTTTACTACCATCATGTGCAGCGTTCCAAATTACTATTCAGTGTTTACATCAAATAGAAGTCCTACTGAGCTTGTAATAAAGAAAAAATAAAAAATTTGTAATTGGCACGTTGAGTGGATGTTGCTAGGATACCAGACTTTTTTTTTTTTTCCAGGTGGTGTGTCAGTCATAAACAACACCCAAATCTCAGTGGTTTGAAACAAATGATTTTCACTCATGCTGTACATCCACAGGGGCTTGTAGGTAGGACTCTGCTCATGTGGTCACCTGGGGGCCGAGGCAGAGGGAGGCAGCACCTTATGTTTCTAGCATCTCAGTGTGACTCAAGTCTTGGTGCCCTGGCAGAAGAGCGCAAAGCATTATGCCCTGGCTCTTAAATGCTTCTGCTTAGAAGTGACACCAGTCACTCCCACTCCCATCCTGTTAGCCAAAGGAGGTTACATGGCCGTGGTTTACCTTAAGTTTTCAGTAAAGTATAATCTTTTCATGGACCTAGACGGAGAAGAAACCAAAAATACTGGTGAACAATGTTCACTTTTATTACAGTATGTGTATTAGGGTTCTCCAGAGAAACGGAACCAATGGGGGGGTGTGTATATCTGTCTATCCATCCATCCATCCATGGGGGGCAGGGAGGGGACATTTATTTTAAAGGACTTGCTCACACAGTTGTGGAGGCTTGGTATTTCAAAATTTACAGGGTAGGCTGGAGACCTGGGGAGGAATTGCTGTTTGAGTCCAAAGGCAGTCTGGCAGAATTTCTTCTGGGGAGGTCAGGTTTTTTTCTATTAAGGTCTTCAACTGATTAGATGAAGTCTGGCCACATTATGGAGGATGATTTTGCATTACTCAGAGTCTGCTGATTTAAATGTTAACCTCATCTAAAAAATACCCTCAGAAAAACATCTAGAATAATTGACCAAAAACTTCAGTACCATGGCCTAGCCAAGTTGACTCATAAAATTAGCCATCCCAGAATGTTAACTACATCCTTTGCATTATAAATTTTTCTTACAGACTGCAAAAAGTCTCAGATTTTTATTGCCTTGAAAAAAATCCTTTTTTCGTTGACAGGGGTTGAGGGACCTGTGTTCCTAGTGCCTTAACTACTTCTTCACTAGATTCCAAAGGAAAATAGTGATCGTTCCTTCCATAGTTTCTGAAGCTGGGTGTGGATAGGTTGGTTTGGTTTTGTTGCAGGATAACTTAAAAGTTCCCTATATTTCTGGATTTAAAAGAAAATGCAAAAGGTAAGAAAATCCTTCCCATGGAGCAGGTAAACATGATCCCAAGCCAGACACATATGTTTTCTGTCCACATATTGTGGAGAGCCATGGAGCCTTTCATGTACATCACAGCCATACCCTGTGTCAGCTGTGTCTCAGAGGCACAGGGTATATTACATCTAAAACTGAACCTCATCACTTTTCAAACATTAGGTTGGTATGGCTCTCACTTTCAGTATATTTGAAACCCATTTTAAGTATCTTTATCCTGAGAAAGTGAATGTGCTTCCTATTTGTCCTGTTGGTAGGACCTGACCTTTGAGCTGAGCATGCCTGCCTCACACCCTCTTCCCAGTCTCTCTGGCATGAGCACAGATGCAGAGATTTCTGGGATGATTTCCCCACCTTGGGAATGCGGTAGAAGATCCCCACGGGACCACACCTCCGCCCTGACCTCAGGAACTGACTGGGCAAGTCCTCGCAATCTCCCTCTGTGGTCACTGAAAAAGGCAGTCGCCTTTCCCAGACGCTGAAGCCTGAAGCAAAGAAGATCCGAGACTTGCCTGGGTCACCTGGGGAGTGGCTGCGACTAGAATAACAGTTCCCACTGATATTTGATCAGGCTCTTTTTTTTTTTTACATCTTTATTGGAGTATAATTGCTTTACAATGGTGTGTTAGTTTCTGCTGTATAACAAAGTGAATCAGTTATACATATGTTCCCATATCTCTTCCCTCTTGTGTCTCTCTCCCTCCCACCCTCCCTATCCCACCCCTCTAGGTGGTCACAAATCACTGAGCTAATCTCCCTGTGCTATGCTGCTGTTTCCCACTAGCTATCTATTTTATGTTTTGTAGTGTATATATGTCCATGCCACTCTCTCACTTTGTCCCAGCTTACCCTTCCCCCTTCCCATATCCTCAAGTCCATGCTCTAGTAGGTTTGTGTCTTTATTCCTGTCTTACCCCTAGGTTCTTCATGACCTTTTTTTTTTCTTGTTAGATTCCATATATATGTATTAGCATACGGTATTTGTTTTTCTCTTTCTGACTTACTTGACTCTGTAGGACAGACTCAAGTCCATCCACCTCACTACAAATATCTCAATTTCGTTTCTTTTTATGGCTGAGTAATATTCCATTGTAAATGTCCGTCATCGGATGAATGGATAAAGAAGATGTGATCAGGTTCTTAAGTGCTGAGTTCCATCGACTCCTCTGTTGATTGTACGTTTAATCAATAAATCAATGGTCTCTTTACTCATCGTCCCAGTAGTCGCAATAAGAAGGCCCCAAGGTGTGTGCGGTCCTCTGCGTTCAGAGATGATGTTGCTGACAGTGATTTGTTGGCGCTCCGCTTGGGTGTGACAGGAAAGATCAATAGGCAGCCAACAGCCCTTTACACCCCCGCCGAGGTACGAGCTGCCCTGGGGCTGTGTCTGCAGGTGCTGCGTCTTGAGTTTTTTGACATGACTGTCTTTTAGAATTTGTTCCCCCCGCCCGCCCCCGGAGTCTCCTGAATCCTAATTTCTACACGCCAGGCTGTTTCCCAGCAGACCTTTGCTGCATCTTCATGTTAGAAGCTGCATCGTCGGACCCGGTAAGTACGTGAGAGAGATGGAGACGGACTGTGTGCAATGGGATCTCCTTTTCCTCCCCGACCCAGCTCTGGCTGCATCCATTGTCCTTGGTCACAGGTACACGCACTCAGATGTCAAATAAAGACTGAAACAGTTTGGTGCCCTTTCTAGAGTGAGATTTACCGTGCTGCCTGACCACCCTCCTCTGCACCCTGTCACACCCACAGTGTGGGCTCAGGGGTCCCTCGCCCCCCACCCCTTGAAGCAAGACCCAGCCCATGAAACCGCCACACCCAGCACGTGGGGCTCAGAATCCAACCGGGTCGTGTTGTGTTTCCTGTTAGATACATTTTACTTGACAAGTTTACTGATGACTCCTCTTTTGCTGTTCTCCTTACCATCTTTCACTTTATTATATAACTTAAAAAAAAAAAAAAAACACTTTTCACTGAAGCTGATCACTTTGAGAATTGTGATGGAAAAGTCCAGGATGTAGGAAGATGTAGCGGGCCTCCATCAAAATGTCCTATTGTGTTTGCATTTTGGAGAAAAATCTATTTTAAGAACTATTTAAAATACTTCTTAAGAATGGGTGAGAGGGTGAGTGAGAATAGGTGCTTTTCTCCTAATTAGAACAGTGTTTTCCCAAATGAACCTGTTTTGCCCGTTCAGAGAAATGAAAGTATTGTTTTAACTGAAAAGGAAAACTAAGGTAAATAATCAAGCCATCAGACAGAGAATTTAAAAACCATTCTTTTTATTATTGAATAAAACCCAGAACAGACTCTTAATATGATTCCTTTTTTTATTGTCATTCATTCCCCTTTAACGGAGTGAAACTTAACTCCAAACTAAGGCGTTCTCTTCTCTTCTTGCACCATCTCCCCTGTGTTGTGGGAGAGACCAGCCTTGAGACTACAGTTCCTGCTCCTGACATCACCCCTCCCAGCTTATACAGGCATCATTTCTCTCCAAGTTGCGCTTCTTCTGTACGTCATGTCGATTTCTGTATTTTTCGAACAAGCTGAACCTACCTCGAGCTTTCCGTGCAGGGGGAGGAGATGTGCCGCAGTCACGGCTGACCTTCAGTGGAGGAAGGGCCCATCCCACAGGTAGTGACCCCTTGTTGGGGGGGATGGTGGGTGAGTGTCACTGACGTGGGTGCTTTAGGAATTTAACAAAACATGAAGAAAGAAGTTCCTCTCTGGCGCGTGGGGAGGCATGAGAGACACACCACTCCAGTTTAGATAGAAAACAGCGGGGAGACTAGATGGATTTTAGAGCCATTGTAGACTGGAGGCTCCTTGCAGGTAGGGCTGTGTTTGGCTTTGTATTTCCAGTGCCTGAAAGTGTCTGGCTCTTTGGTGTTTGTTTGCTGTCTTCTTGATGACAAGTAACACAGAAACACAGTCCTGACGCCCTTAAATAATTTACCTGGGTCGTTGGCAGGCATTTTTGCTTCCAGATAGACATGCTCTCATGCTCAGCATCAGGCCCACTATTATATATTATTGGGAAGTTTGGAAACACTGGCAAAGGCAGGGTACGGTGCTATTCCTTCATTTCCTAACATTGGCTGGCAGCTCGTCCCACTACAAGGAGGTCATCTGACACATTTTTGGCTTGCCTGGGTGACAGTTTCATCCCTTAGAAATCAGAAGAAACACCAAGGAGGGTTGATACTGGGCTCAGAGGAGGAAATGCTCACCGACAGAGAAGTGATGGGAACTGGGGAGAGTGACTTTGTCACGTAAAATAAACATGAATGTAGTCAGACGTGTAGCCCAGCCTTTAGAAAGGCAGATAGCCAAAAGTTCAGAGAAAACATCATCTTGTGAGAGGAGACTCCAGAAGGTTAGAAACCTTCATAAACTTTTTTCCGGTACAGAAACTCCAAAGAGAAAGTGAAGGATTGGCCTTCAGAGTGTTCCCCGTGATACCGATACCAATAGCAGCTGATTTCATGCTGGCCACTGTTCTAAGCTCACAGCAACCCCACGAGATAGACATTATTCTTCCTTTTGCAAATGAGCAAATTGAATCACAAAGACGGACTTGCTTGGCATCACCCAGCTAGTAAGTGGCAGGGGTGGGATTTCCGCCCAGCAGTCTGATTTCAAAGACCCTAAATAACCCACCACCTGAATATGTCAAGAAGCCCAAACCACAAATGAGCTGAGGCTTTTCAGAATAAAGTGAACCACCAAGGGCTAGGCCACTTGTTAACGGGGTGCTACCAGGTGGTAAGAAGGCCAGGCTACTCTATTCTTCCAAAAAAAAAAAAAAAATCTCCAAGCTGAAAGCATTCCTAGGAGAGAAAGGGAATCCACCAAGATACAGGAGACTGTAGCTCGTCCAAGTTAACTCATTGAATTATGTCCCCCCGCACAAAACAACTTGCTGGTGACCTTGAGGAAACACTGTTAGGAGTCTGTGAGATCCAAGAAAACAAGAGGCAAGCAAGTGCCCTGGTTTTAAGAAAGGAAGAAAAGGTTAGGAAAACAACAGATCTGTGACTTGAGGTTACAACCTTTCAAATTCTGAGGTTACTCAAAATAGAAAAAGGGGGAAAAAAGGGGTGATTTTTAGGAGGCACTTTGGGTTCACTTGAAGAAGGCATGCCAAGACCACATTAGCATGGTTTTGAGCAGCTACACTAGAGGAAGATCACTGTGACACCACCATCATCACCATCAATGTCATCCCAGCTAACAGCCATCCAGCCAGGCACTGTCTAGAGCACTCGGCTTACATCACCTCATTTCATCCTCAGAACCAACCGCCCTATGGCATAGCCACAGTCTCTCTCTCTCTCTCTCTCTCTCTCTCTCTTTTAAAATATATTTTATTAAAGTATAGTTGATTTACAATGTTGTGTTCATTTCTGCTCTACAGCAAAGTGATTTCAGTTATACATATATATATTTTTTCATATTCTTTTCCATTATGGTTTATTACAGGATATTGAATATAGTTCCCTGTGCTATACAGTAGGACCTTGTTGTTTATCCATTCTTTATATAATAGTTTGCATCTGCTGACCCCAAACTCCCATTCCTTCCTTTCCCCACCTGCCCTCCCCCTGGCAACCACAAGTCTGTTCTCTATGTCTGCGAGTCTGTTTCTGTTTCGTAGATATGTTCATTTGTGTCATATTTTAGATTCCATATATGTGATATTATATGGTATTTGTCTTTCCATGGTCTCTTAATCTTACCACACTGAACAAAATTTCTCAACCTTGTGGAAAAAAATAAAATAAAGAAGTTGTTGGTATGCGTGAAGGATTTGTAACTGATTCTTGGAAAAGAAACTACATAAATAAACACACCTGGGTGAGCAACTGCACTTAAAATGAGTTGCAATCTTCTGTTCTTGGTTCTATACAGTTTCATATTTTCATCAGTTACTCAGGTAAAAGGATCAAAGATTTTTCAGATGATGTAGTATAAGCAGGAACAGATAATAGAAATAGAATCAAGAATTGAAAAGCTTAATAATCTAGAATAAGAGAAGGAAAGCAATAAACTGGAAACAAAAAGCAGTTCAATTAGGGTTTGGGTTTTTTTTTAAGCTACGTAACACAGTTTGTATTATTGAATGATTGAATCTCATTGTAGGAAGGAATTGTTGGCTCTCTAGCTCATCCAAGCAGCCCCACTCAATAGTTCTCCAGGCCAATGTTTTTCAGTCCGCGTGATATGGCACTGGAGATGAAATCAATTTAGTGGATGAAGTTCAGCATTTTAAAAAAGTAAAATAGAGGGACTTCCCTGGTGGTCCAGTGGCTAAGGTTCCCCACTCCCAATGCAGGGGGCCTGGGTTCGATCCCTGGTCGAGGAACTAGATCACGCACGCATGCCTCAACTAAGACCTGGCACAGCCAAAATAAGTAAATAAATATATTTTTTTTTAAAAGTAAAATAGAAAGAATAACCCAAGGTGCACCATAGCAATTAGTGGTAGTAGTAGTTAGACTTTTGTTTCCATTTTATTCTCAATCACGTATGCATGTATATGGTGGTGATATAAAATATATTATCTACTATATGTATATACTATAATATATACTATGTATAATATTTAATAAATAGTATATTATATGTACTATGTATAACATATACATTGTACATATACTATGTATAATATATATATAAAATTTTCTGAAGATTGTGGTTGAAAATTTGAAAGCCACTGCTATGGCCCATTCTTAAATACCTTTCTTTCATTGCTTCATAAGTAAGACACTATCTACATGAAAATCTGCAGACTTCTACTTTGTATTTGTACAGATTTGACTCATAGGAGGATTTTTTCTATTAATATTGAATTTAAATTTGTTCTGAGCTTGAGCACATTCGTTGTCTCTCAGCCCTGCCACATACTGGCCAGAAGGTCTTTGCTCAAACAATTTTACGTCTTTAATCCAAGATATCCAAATATTTTGGATTAAATGCTCTTCTTCATAATCCTTAAATTTACCTTGGACAAACCTAATCTCTTCTTGTCAACCCTTCAGCTATTTGAAAACACCTCTCATAAATCTTCTCCCCCGTCCATCCAACTGCACTTCGGAAATGCAGGTTCAGAGTCCACAAGCCACTCCGGCCACTCTCTTCTAAATGCACTCCAGTTTGCATATGTTTATTCTGTTTTATTTATTTTCTTCTGTGTACTCATTTTAAAGTAAGTATGCAACGTGAAAAGTGACATGCAAGCAATGAACATAGCCGTGTTGGGTGAAGGAACTTATGGACAATGACTTTGCTGCTTCAAAATTGTTTTTTTTTTAACATCTTTATTGGAGTATAATTGCTTTACAATATCAAAATTGTTTTTAACGTTAGTTTAGACCCATCTTCCACAGAAATAAAGCAGGGTGCCCAGAATCTAATTCCAAATGTAGACTAGTGATCTCAGAATATGAAGAACACATTCTTGTTCAAAAGACAAAATTGCACTAAGAAGTTTTGGGTTGTTTTTAGTGACATGCTTGTAGTTTAAAACTCTAAAGTTTTTTTGTTTGTTTTGTTTTGTTTTTTATGCCTGCTGGTGAACCATATCTCTACCATCTTGGGTTGGTGCCATTGGTTTTTTTTCTGACCTAAGTAAAGCACTTAACATTTGTCCTTGTTTAATTTCATCTTGTTAGATTCAGCTCATTGCTCCAGCCTGTCAAGATCATTTTTCATTATTATTCTGTCGTGGGGTTGTCTGCCTGCTCATCCCAGGGCTGGTCACCTACAGGCCAGAGTCACATGCCCGCCACACCTCCCTCTCTCAGCCCTGGGGAAGGGGCCACAGGGAGCCCCTTGCCAGGTGACATGAAGGAGATGACAATAAGTATCCTTTCGGAGATCCTACAGCCAGTTTATCGTCTCTCTAGTTATCCTTGTGTTATTTTAGCCCATTTTTCTCCTTATGGTCCATAAAGATAATAAGTAGGCAACTGGTTATACTTACCTTTCTTACTTAGCTTCTAGGAAGCTCAGACCCTGTGCCAATTATCCATTTTCAATGGGTCTAAGCCATTCAAAATCGATAGAAATAAACTAATAACATATGTGGTAAAAAGCTTTTGTTTTTAAATGATGTGCTTCTATAATATATGTAATTTAAAAGAATCTGGCTATATAAATCCCACTTGGGACTGCTCCTATCTTGTATATTTCAAATAGAGTTTATTTTTATACGCATGGCACAGAAAAACCAAACACTAAAGGAGCGGCCATATTCGAATTTTGTTTAGACAAAAACTATGTTCGAATAATTAATAGTTTCTGCTTAACTACAGATCCTTCAGTAACACACGTGTGAATTTGACTTTGGGAGGGAGATAGAGGTGCTTTGGTGGAGGAATTAGTACTGATGTGCCATCTTACCCTGTGAGATATGCAAACAAGTCAGCAGGAGATTTAGTGAAATGATGGCGTTAAAGTGGTATTGTTGGCTCAGCTCAAGGTAGACCTTTCATTAAACTGAAGGGTGCTATGGCTACATGGATTTTGTCCCCTTCACAGCAATGTTTTCATGTGAAGAGAGAATTAAGTACTGGCCTAGGAATTGGGAAGGCTGGTGTTTCTCCTTCCAGCTTTCCTGCTCGGAAGCAAATGAGCACGTTTCTCTAAGATGCCGCAGACGTGGGCCCCCCTCACGTCTTAGAGGTGTGTGCAGAGGACGTCAGTGATTCGGTAAAGACACTGGCCAGTCTCCCGGCAGCAAGTGCAGGTGTAGTATTACTGGCTGTGCGGCACTGCCCTAGAGGCCGACTTCTACTGCGATTTAGCGGGAGGCCGGTGAAAGAGGCCGGTGAAAGAGGCCTGTCCGTTTCAGGTGCCCGTTTAGTAGAAGAAAGCGCTGTGTTAACAGAATGTGACAGAACTCCAGTGGGTCTGGGGGGAATTTGGACCTGGCTCCGGAGTTGAGGGTCATAAAGCCAAAGAAGGAATTTGTCCTTCAGAAATTGACTATAAAAAGTGAACCAGAGTTTGGTCTTTGTAGGTGCCTTGAAAAATGTTTTTTAAAATTTTCTCAATTTTGATGAAGGGCCTTCACGTTCAAAGATCCTGGTATTCTCCATTGGCAAGGGAGGGCGGGGTGGAGGGTGCTAATCAAACAATCTGCTTCTTTTTGATGCAGGCTGGATAAGAGGCTTGGATCACTTCCGTAAAGGGGAAACTTAGAGAACCCTCCTTGTCGGGACTGCTTCCATGGTGGGACACAAAAAGGCAGTGTGAAGGGCGAGAAAGTGAAGGATGATATTTAGGTACTAGAATAAGCATGTTCTTTATTTTAAAAAGAGGGAGAGAAAAAGGGGCAAAAGAAAATACATCCTTAGAATTTTAAAATTTCTTTAATTTGAGAACATCTGCCACGGAGGGAAGGATGGAAAACATTTGACAATGTGCAGTACTGAGGCGCCCTTACCTCCAGTTATGCTGCGGGCTTTTTACCTGCATCTTCTGAAGGAGTGGATTTGCCCATTTATGTTAGGTTTGCAAGTTCAGGATGCGAGTTCCTCCCTGAGGGGAAGTTCTCAAGGGGTGTCCTACTTACCCAGAGGGCCTTCCAAACCCTGGTCCAAGAAGCAGAAAATTGAAGTCTCGCTGCCACCCGTAATGTACTCTTTAGAACCCTCACAACCCACACTCTCTGTATACTTCAGTTTTCTGGAACATTGATGGCAGCTGTAACAGCACAGGGGTTGGGCCACAGGTTCCAGAGCTTCTCCGCTTAGGAGCAATGTGACCTCAGACAAGTTGTCCTAATCTTTCTATGCCTCGGGCTGTAAAGTGGGAGAGTATTAATACATAGTTTATAGGGTCATTGTGAAGATTAGATGAGTACATACAAGTGGAGTTAGATGTGTGCCTAGCACATAGTAAGAACTCAACAATTGGGAGCTATTATTCCTCCTTCCCTGGGAAGGTTGGAAGAGGATGATTAAAATGAATGAAACACATAGAGTTCTGAACACAGAGATGCATGCACCTTAGCTTCTGTCTGTGCTAAATTATTTAACAGATAGCCTCACAATAAGCATGGTACTGTGCTATGTATTGGAGCTTAGCAACTTTAAGATGAATCCTACCCTCCAGGGGTTTAGCGCTTGGTTGGTAGAGAAGATAAGCACACAAAGCCGATCAGTTGCAATGCAGGGCCGTGAGGGGGACCAAGTGGCCACATGAGGATAAAGAGTATACATGGTGTAGGAGACTTAATAAAGGCTACAGAACAGTCGTAAACGAATTACTTGAAGACTGATCTTTGAGACTAATTTTTGGCATCCAATCACAAGATGTGAGTGTTTGGGTTTTTTGAAAAGGGAAAAGGAAATTCTTAACCAACCCCCAGATACTCCTTCTCTGTACTTCCATAGTTGTATGTGATTCTATCTCTGCTGATCATTTATCCCATAGTTTTGTGATTATCTGCTGATGCTTTAGTCTCCATCTCCAGCATTACAAAGGCAGATGTTGTGTTATTCATCTTGATAGCCCAGCCCTGTGTACATGGCCTGCACTTAGTAGGCACTTAGGAAAGGTTGGCTGAGGAGTGGATGATGCTAAGAGGGCATTTTCAGCATGTCTAAGATTGAACGCTATCTACCCTATTTCAGATATAGGTTATATTTTTCGTTCAGGCTTTCTAAATACCAATTTTTAAAAGCCCCTCCTTTGTCTCCATACAAACAGTCTCCAGATCTCACTGGCTCTTCCCTTTACTTCCATTTCCTCCCAACAACATCACTGGCTCCAACACCCTACATCAGGCATGCCTCATTTTATTTCCGGATAATTACAACTAACACGATCCGTTTTTTCCCACTTTCACACCATTGTGCAATCTCTTTCTCCGGCTTTGAATGTTCTACTACCCTTCTCTATCTACCCAAACCCCACCTAACCTCTAAGATCCACCATCTTTTCTTGTTTCTAGTTGAAATACCTCTCTCTGCTCTAAATTCTGGTAGCCTGGCTTTAATCTCCCTTCTGATAACAGCTGTGATTTATTGCTATGCATCATTATACAAGGACACCTAGTCCTTACAGTATCCTTGTGAGAAATCTAATCATCTCCCCATCTCACAGATGGGAAAACTGAGGTTCATCAACATTAATTAACTTGCCAAGACCACACAACTAACTTGCTGTCTGACTTCTTTCTTCTACACCCTGCCACCCCACCCCAAGTAAAACGTTAACTCCTAGAGAGAAGAGATACTGCTGACACTTTCTCACATTAGCCAACTCTCTGTAAGTACTTTTTTTGCAAATAGTAAGCAACTATTGATTTGTTTTAAAGTCCTGTTCATCTGTATTGTTCTTTAACAGGAAGAATACAGGAGGGGATAATTGGGTAGAGAAAAAGCACCGAAAGATTCTTTTCTTCCAATGGAAGAAAGTGCATGGCGGCATGGAGAAGGAAGCAAGTCGACAAGCCTGCGACATTTACATAAATGTCCATCAATTTCCCATGTTTAAGTAAATTAAAGTCGAGTTCAACGAACATTGTGAAAATTTTTCTCTTTTCTTACACTGATTGTCCCAGAACTCCAGAAATCTGTAGTTTTAATAAAATTTTTATTTCTGAAGATTGCAATGCCCACCACAATAACGATACTAGAATAGCCATATCTACCTACAAACACCAATCAATGTCAATGGAAATTCATGACCAAGGCATGAAAAAGGGACAAAGGGTGTTAATAAGTTGCCAAAGGCAGGGCCTTCCCTGGTGGTCTAGTGGGTAAGACTCCACGCTCGCAATGCAGGGGGCCCAGGTTCGATCCCTGGTCGGGGAACTAGCTCCCGCATGCGTGCCACAACTAAGAGTCCGTGTGCCACAACTAAGAGTCCGCATGCTGCAACTATGAGCCCACATGCTGCAACTAAAAGATCCCTCATGCCACGACTAAGACCCGGCGCAGCCTAAATAAATATTAAAAAAAAAATAAGTTACCAAAGGCACATACTCCATTTCTCCCTTTCAGAGGCCTCTAAACATGAAGAAAATGTCCCAGGGATGGGACTGGGCTGGTGAAGTTGGCAGGTCCTTCGTCTCTGAGGATTCCATGGAGGTTGGGGAACGCTTTTCCAAGGCTGCTCCCGTACCTGGAGGATGCAGGTGGTGTGGTCGTGGCATCATCACATGCCAGACTTGGTCCATGTCATCCCAAGATGCTCTGAGGGTAGCTCATTCTATGCCTTCATGACTAAAATAAAAGTAAACATATGTATAATTTTCCAGCTGGAAGAAATCTGAGGGATCATTTAATTCAAACCTTTTATTTTATACCGGAGGCAACACAGAGAAGTTAAGTGATTTACCGAAGGACACAGAGCTGCCGATTTATAACCATAAAACCCACCATGAAAGAGAATTTTCTTGTGTGTGATGTTAATGTAACTCTTCTAGTCAGGGGCCATGGGATGTTAATGTAACCACTTAGTCACTTAATGTATCGAGTCCAGCCAGATTGCCAGTGTGAAATGACTCCAGCAGATTCAAACAAAAAGCAGTGTTTTCTTGCTTTCCCTGTGCACCCGCGGATAGGAACGCCCGCGGAGCCCAGATGCTGGATAACCTCTTTCTTAGCCCCACTCCGGCTCTCTTCCTCACAGTCACACCCCTCACACCCCCACCCGCCGAAGGCTGCCTGGCAGGAAGCCTCTCCTCTGCAGCTCAAACGAACATGCTCTGAGCCCTTCCTTTGTGTCCAACCCGGGCCGAGGGCTCCCTGCTTACTCTTTATCACCTCACTGAAACCTCACAGAACAGGGGGATTCAGGTACAAGAAGGACGGTTGTCCTCATGTTTGGAGGAGGTTATAAAGGGGGTCAGTGGCAGAGCTCTGGGGAGAGACTGCGTCTATCACAGCCTGGAAGCTCTGGAACCTTTGGCAAGTTAGACACAGGGGCTCAGTTTCCTCCCCTGTAAAATGGGCTAACAGTAGTACGGCCCTCCGGTGGTGTGAGTGTTCGTGAGCTAATTGGCTAACTGCCCAGAATGTGGCACAGGGAGTCCTGCCAACCCAGCGGAGGCTGTGAGTGAGGCAGGCAATGAAGGTCATGCCTCGGATAAGGTGTCCTCCTGGTTTCCACCAATAGGAACACTTAGTACCTGGGTGAATGGCAGGATTATTTACTGAGCCATGTGTGGGCTCTCTCCAGCTGCTTGCCAGCCCCTCTCTAACCTGGGGGCTGGCCTTTTGAGAATCACTGCATCAGAGGGCGTATTTGTTATGGGGCTAAAGCAGAAGTGTTGGCACCTTACCCCTCTCTCTGTGGCAGGTAGATTATACCAGGTGACCGGGGTGGGGAGTTGGCTGGAGATAGTGGGGAGGGGCCTGGGGAGGGGAGATAGCCAGTTATCCCCAGACTAGGAAGGGAGTGGGGTGAAGAAGTCTTTCCTAGCAGCAGGAATCTGTGCCCCACTCACGGGGGACCCAGCAGAGTGGGTGGGAGACCCTCAGAGGTCAAAGGACACACGGTGCATCTGGGGAGGTCGAAGCCCAGCCTGGCTGGAGACTTGAGACTTTCTTTGCACCAGGGCATCTGAGCCAGAGCCTTCAAATGACCTTGTGAGCAGCGGCGATGGAAGACCCTCACCCTAGGTTTCTGAGCCCCCCAGAGTCTCTGCTGACTTAACAGAAGATTGAGATTTCCTCCTTCCTGGTGGGACAGAGGCTTAGAGAAGTCAGATTCTATCAACGTGATTTCACCCTGCACGGGGAGCACCGGCGTCCTGGCCGAGGGAGCTCGACCTCCTCTGGTGTCTGCAGGGCAGACGGTCTCCCACTTGCCGTGACGGCCTGAGCAACTTGGCCCCCAAACCGACATTACGGGCTGGAACTGTGGTCTCCGAGTCGGTGCTTTGCCCATGAAGTCACTCACTTCATTACCTGGAGCGGAGACTAGGCCTAACGGTCCAACTGCTGCCCTTCCTGGAGCCCTACCTCCTGTTACCTGGCGCCGCTGGTGCTAGGATGCTCTCTAGGACATCCTGCATTTATTTTTTTTTAATTTTTAAAAATAAACTTTATTGAAGTGTAGTTGGTTTACAATGTTGTGTTAATTTCTGCTGTAGAGCAGAGTGATTCAGTTATACATATATATAAATTCTTTTTCATATTCTTTTCCATTATAGTTTATCACAGGATATTCAATATAGTGCCCTGTGCTATACAGTAGGACCTTGTGGTTTATCCATCCTGTGTATAATAGTTTGCATCTGCTAATCCCAAACTCTCGATCCATCCCTCCCCCATCCAACCTCCCCCTTGGCAACCACAAGTCTGTTCTCTATGTAGGACACCCTGCATTCATTTGATCACCAGATGCTACCAAGTCTGTCTCCAAATGGTGTCCTGAGTCCCTCCCTCTCGTTATCCCCACTGTCACTGTTCACCTCACCCTTTCTGACTGGCCTGCAATACAGTGGCCTCCTCCACAGCCCCTGGGCTCTCTTCTCTTCCCAAGTTGTCTTAAGGGACCCCACTGCCTGCCTGAAACTCTACTGCTTAAACAGCCATGGAAGTTCCTTACTTCCCACTGAATACGGTTGAACCTCCTAATACTATGATGTGCAAATCCCTTCAGCGTTTGGTTGCTACCACAGTTCTCAGCCTTGCTTTCCTCTCCCTCAGAGCCTTCTTTCTGGGCATGTCTCAAACACGCCAGGCCCTTCTCAGGACTCCATGGTCAAGTCTCAGAGGCGGAAAAACAAAGACAAACAAGCAAACACACGAAAGCGCTCTCACATTGTTCCAATAAAGGGGAAGGAGGACGTTACAGAGAAGAGCTCTCAGAAGTGAAATTTGGTTGGGCTGGGCATGTCATCTGTTCCAGTCCTCACTTTCTGTATCCTTTTAGCTCAGATGATGCGTTTCTTGAAAAGTCTGGATTCTCAAGGCAGCCTGGTTGGTTGCTTCCCCATCAGTGATTGACTCATCTTGGGTAAAGTGACTACCTCTGACCAATCAGTCATGGTACGGAGGGGGCAATGTCATACAGTATAAAGGGGCTTTGCCAAGGGCTGAGATCTGGCAGGTTCTCTGGGGAGCCTGTGAAAATGCAGAAACCGACTCAGTGGCTCTGCCATGGGAGCCAGAGATTCTGCATTTCTCACAGGCTCGCAGGTGACACTGGTGCTTCTGGTCCATGGACCACACTTTGAACAGTGAGACTCTACAGTAGGATGTAGTCAGGAGAGGCAATAAACAGTATTCAGTACATCCTTCTTATTCTAGAATGTTCTCCATTCTTTGTTGGCAGGAAAAATTTTGCTCACTGTTTAAGGTGCAGTTCAAATGTAAGGTCCACAGGGATGTTGGGTTCTCCTAGAGTTAGTCTCATAAGTCCTTTCTGGAATCCCACGTGTCATTTGCCTAATAGTTACCTGTGTATATCTGTCACGTTCGTTTTTGCTTATTCTACTTTTTTAACGTACGTACAGTAAAATCCACTCACAGTCTGTGAGTTTTAACAAGGTGGCACATTTGCGTAACTACCACCACAATTGCTTCAGACTCACAGTATTTCCATCCCCCAGAAGGTTCTCTCCTGCTGCCCTTTGGAGTCACCCCTCCCCATTGACCCCAGCCCCTGGCCACCACTGACCTGTTTCTGTTCTACAATTTTGCCTTTTTCAGAATGTTATATAAATAGAAGCATGCACTCCGTAGCCTTGTGAGTCTCCTCCGTTTTGCTGTATCTATGGATTGGGATTCGTGTCTGATTCGTCTTTGTTTTTGACTAAATAAGTGCCTGACACCAATTAGAGTTCAGATACCCATATGCATGCATGATACTTGTAATGAGTCCAATGTCTTTTCAGAAGCCTGACTCTTTATTAATAAACCTCCAGGTGGGATGGAGCCTCTAGAGGTTTGGTGGTGATTCTTCAACTCAGTGTTTGCCTAACTTGCCTGGTCAAAGAATCTCCTGTCTCCTGGGTGTGTAGTAAAAATATGGATTTCCAGAACTCTCTCCTGCACAGTCTGATTTCACAGGTCTGGAAAGAAACCTGGGGAGCTTCTCAAATTACGCTCATGTCAGAATCACCTGAGTCACGGATTGCTAGGTCCCACTCCAGAGTTTCTTGTTCAGTGGGTCTGGAGTGAGGTCTAAGAATTCGCACTTCTAACAGATTTCCAGGTGATGCCAGTGTTGTGCTCTGGGGATCCCACTTTGAGATCCGCTGATCTACGGCTCTGCGCTAGGGTCGTCTCCAGCGATCTTTGTACGCATGCGCAGGTGTGAATTCCAGCTTAAGTGCGACTGATGGGGAGGGAGTGTGCTATGTGGGACATTTTTGTACCAAACATTGCACCCTGGCCATGACCTCAATCCCACTTCACCCGGGACAACTTCTTCAGCCCACGTTGACATAGAAGCAGGGATCTCTGAGATTTGTTTGATTCGATCATTCTCCCCGTGGCAGGGGCACCAAGATGAAGACGTCCGGCTCCTGCTGAGAATGCCGAAGGAAGTCGTATGCAAAACCAGTCCCAGTTCTTTCTAGTCCTTCACACAGGTTTGAACAATGATGATGTGGAAACTGTACCTGCGGCTGTGTCTCTGATCTTAAAGAAACCAATGCGATTAAGGCTGGATTTGGACTCCGAAGAAGAGTTCCTGGGGACGCTGAGGGTTAGCGGTAACAGCTGTTATCCTGCCCATTGGAGGAGAAACTGAAGGGGGAAGAAAGGACTTGTTGAAAGGATGTGTCTCTGCAGCTCTGAGAGTAGAAACTGTTGCATCCATCCTGGAGGAAAGTGTATTCCTCGGTAAGTGATGCTTTTCTGGTTCAGGTAGACAACAAAGTGCCGGTGGGTAAGAAACTTCGAGATCTAAGGAGGGCGGGGAGGATTAAATTTATGGCTTCGGTGGTGATCTGCGGGATGTGGCACTCACCCCGCTTCCTCCATAGGCATCTGTGTTCAATCAGACCAGCTTCCACCATCCACAAGGGCCCCCCGGGGGCTGTCTATGTGGCCCCTCTGAAAGGAGACGAGAAGGGCCCTGGGTCTCCTCAGCTGAGAATATGCTTTTACAGCTCCTTGTTCATCATCTTCTAATGTGTCTGGAAATCGGTAGGAACGGCCCCTTGTGGTGTAGGGGCTTTGACTTTTACTGCCTTATGGAGAACAAACCTAGCAGAGAAAGGTATTGTCTGAGGACTCTTAGGACAAGTCCAAGAGATTCCCATTATACAATAGATCATACTCCTATCCCCTGTGTCTGGTCAGTGTAAAGGTGGCGATGGTGTGTGCAGATAGGATGGCAGTAGATGACACGATGATTTGGTTGTATGGTTTACCTCCTTAGTCTACTGTTTTCATAGCTAATTTCACCAAATTTTTGCATTTTATTTTTACCTTTTAAAACCAGCTTATTAGAGAGGAGAGCTGTTGTTGCTTTGCATTGCTCCTTAGATCACAATATTAGCAGAACTTTTAAAATACATGTACATAGGACTATAAAAACAAATAGCTATTTTAAAAAAATGCCTACTAGTCCTGAATTTTTACTCAGAGAGCTTTTCATCTGTCTTATTTGCTATTTCTCACTTTACTTTCATCTGTGAACTTCTTTGACAATCAACTTTTAATTCTTTCTGTGGATGGGCATCGGAGATGTAAACAAAAATATTTACTCTATAAATGTTGTTTTGCCTAAACATTTTATTCTATTTCTGAGCCAGTTTTTTTGTGGGCTTTTTTTCCCCCCAGTATATTTAACAATGTATAGAGTGGATGGGCTCGGGTATAACTTTCTCTGTGAGAAAGGAGTGAAATAATTAAAAATCATCAACAGGAGAAAGGACAGGAGCTATGGAAGCATTGCAAATTTAGCAGTCTCCTCTAAATAACTGATAGTTGGCAGAAGATATGTAGCAGTTAACTCTGTAATCTGCAATTAGAGAGATAAACCAAGTCACCATATGTCAGGCTGCCTGTCCATATTGGAATATTGGGTGTCTCATTCCAGCAATAATATATTACAGCTCACGTTGTCCTTGGATATCAGGCAGTTTGTAAGGAGTCCACATTAGGATTCAGACATTTTCTGGTCTTTTTTCTTTGATGTAATTAGTATAGCCTCTCTTTAAAAAGAAACATTCTTACAAAAAAATTACAAGAAGAGAGGTTTAAAAAAAAAGGGTTTAGAAATGAAATACTTCCTACAGTCTGGCACATCTTTTTTTTTTTTCTTGTGGTTTCATTTTTCACATTTAAACTTTAATTCAATTGAAATTCCTTTTAGTTAAAAGATGTTCTAGCTATATTTATTGATCATTTCCACATTGGTTTTTTTTTGTTTTTTTTAAATGTCATTTTAAAGAGATATACTTTTTTTAACAGAAGTATAGTTGATTTACAATGTTGTGTTAGTTTCAGGTGTACAGCACAGTAATTCAGTTATACATATACATCTATTTTTATTCAGATTATTTCCTTTATAGGTTATTACAAATACTGAGTACAATTCCCTATGCTATTGTAATAGCATAGGGAATTGTTGGTTATCTATTTTATGTATAGTAACGCGGCACATCTTTTTGATCTTGACCTTGAGTGCTTACAATCTGGGGAGGTGATACCAAAGGTATTTCAGGTTTAAAGGCAGTGTGGGATTCAGGTCAGGCACATTCAGAAGGACATCGTATTGTTTTCCTAAATAGCATGTGCATTGAAGCTGCTGTTTCTCGGGGCACAGGAGAGGGCAGGATGAGGGTCCCCGCTGCCCTCGCAGGCTGGCCTTGTGCCGCTCTCTGCCCGGCATCCAGCTCCTCTACATTTTCCCATGGGACCAGCTCCATGGCCTGTGTGGACATGCAGCCCAAGCACATTCCAGCCCAGCCTCAGCACCCCAGGACCCCCCACATCACCATTCTCACTGGCAGCTCTTCCAACTCACCAGGTGACATGGCTTCAGGTATGTATGGGAGAGGCTTTGAGAGATCCCCAGGAGCCCCTGGGCTCTAGTGACAAATTCCAAGTTGTGTTTGTCCCAGGTAGGAGTTTCCTGGGCTAAAGTTTGCCTTAATCCTAAGAAGAAATTATGTAGCCAAAAATAAGCATGAAATATTTGTGGGTTTAAAAAAAATTTTTTTTTATCGAAACATAGTGGATTTACAATGCTGTATTAATATCTGCTGTGTAGTAAAGTGACTCAGTTATTCACATATATACATTATTTTTTATATTCTTTTCCACTATGGTTTATCACAGGATATTGACTATAGTTCCCTGTGCTCTACAGTAGGACCTTGTTGTTTATCCATTCTATACGTAATAGTTTGCATCTGCTAACCCCAAACTCCCAATCCATCCCTCCCCACACCCCCCTCCTCCATGGCCACCACAAGTCTGTTCTCTATGTCTGTGAGTCTGTTTCTCTTTTGTAGATAGGTTCATTTGTGCCCTATTTTAGATTCTACATGTAAGTGACATCATATGGTGTTTGTCTTTCTCTTTCTGACTTATTTCACTTAGTATGCTGATCCCTAGTTGCAGCTATGAAGCATGAAATATTTGTATCATGAAAATCATATAACTAATCTCTATATTGATATTAATCTTTATAAGAGAAGAGGGCACAAATGGCCTTATAATAAAAACTTATTTTGTCTTTATTATAAGGTATAAATATAGTTACCCTGAACAAATATCACGTATCAAGGATGTGTGAGAAATAGACTTTTTTCCTCCTTATTTAAAACTAAAATTATTTGAGGAGTGAAAAGAGCATTTCCTGCTATTTTAGTTCAGGTGCCTACAAATTCAGAGCGAGAACTTAAGTGCAGGTGGTTTATTTGAGGAGTGATCCAGGAAGTGTAGATGAGAGAGAGGGGAAAGTGTGACAGGGAATAACGAAACACTAATGAGGTGTCAGACAGAGTGGATTACTGCCGTGGGCAGCGCACTGGGGCCCAATTCCAGTGGGGACCCTCTGAGAAACCACGGGAAACACACCTGTGAATCATCCCTTGGGAGGATGGAGGAGGGGTATTTATTGGTTGAGGGTAGCCCCTCAGGGGGGTTTCCACCATCCATCCCACCTCCCAACACGCATACACACACTTCAGAGTCACACCTGCCCACCTTGGACCAAGCTCCCAAGATGCCAGCTGGAAAAAGCAGGAAAGACAGCTACTCATGCAGAGTGAAGGAAGTCAGAAAGAGAAAAGCAAGTATCGTATATTAACGCATATATGTGGAATCTAGAAAAATGGTGCAGATGAACCAATTTGCAGGGCAGGAATAGAGAGGCGAACGTAGAGAACGGGCAGGTGGACACAGTGGGGGAAGTGGAGGGTGGGATCAATTGGGAGATTGGGATTGAAATATGTACACCAGCATTTGTAAAACAGATAGCTAGTGGGAACCGGTGGTATATAGTGCAGGGAGCTCTGTGATGACCTAGAGGGGTGGGATGGCAGGGCGTGGGAGGGAGGTCCAAGAGGGAGTGGGTATATGTATACATAGAGCTGATTCACTTCGTTGTACAGCAGAAGCTAACACAACATTGTAAAGCAATTATACTCCAATAAGAAAAAAGATAGAAAAAGGAAGAAAGAAAGCTACTGAGGTGATTCAGTTATACATAGACATATACACCCCTGGGGGGGCTACCCGCAACCAATAAATACCCCTCCTTCATCCTGAAACTAACACAACATTGTTAATCAACTATACTCCAATATAAAATATAAAGTTAAAAAAGAAAGCTACTGATGTTGAAGATAGTAGCTAAACATAGAATTAGAGGCGATAAATGGAAATGAAATTTACCCTCTGTATATGGTTCTATCCAATCATTTTGTTCTACTGATTAATGTGAGGAGTAAAAAAAAAAAAGGAAAATATTGTCGGGTTACCCCCTCAAAGAGTTGCATAGTTTAAGTTCCAGTACTACTGAATGAGTGCCCTAGTTTTTCTGTTGACCTATCAATACTAGTTATAATTACACATTTTGAAATTTGTTAACATGATAGGTATAAAATAGTGTCTTATTTATAATTGTTTTAAAAATTATGATTGAGCTTGTTTATTTTCTGTTTGTGTCTGTTGATAATTTTCAGTTTGGCTATCTTTTTGTTAATTCACCATAACCCTTTGTATATTTGTCTGTTGTATCTTACAAATACCTTTCTCATTGTATCATTTGTTATTTCTTCTATATTGAGAATTTTAAGAAATCATCTTTTCCTTTATGGCTACTGAATTTGCTTAGAGAGGCATTCCTAACTCCAATATTAAAACAAAAACAAAAGCAAAAAAAACCCAAAACAAAAACAATGAAAAAAAAAAAAGCTAAACTATTGTTTCTAGTTCTTTTGTATTTCATTTTTACATATCTTTTATATTCCATCTTTACAAATGGAATTTATTTTGGGTGTGAAATAGCACTTCAACCTTTTTTTTTTCCCTAATGAATTGCGTACTTTTGGGGGACTGGGCTGGTCCTAAGCTTTTCATTTTGAAAATATGCATGTAAAGTCACCAAGTGGAACTCCTTCAAGTGTGTTGACCTTGAATGGATGTTTTCTGTGGAAGTGGCTGTGAGGGGCAGTCGTGATTTCATGGGCTTTCTACTTCAGGCCCAAAGGGAGTCTGATCATCAGATAGCTGGCACTTTTGTTTTCATTCCTCCTCATTCCAAACCGATGGCTTGTTTTGAAGAGGCTGACACAGTCACCCACGTGGACAAGTCCGGAAGAGAAATCTGTCGTTTGAGTGGCGGGCCCCCGCCCACCCTGTAAGGGACGTCAGATTCCTATAAGAGAGTCCAGGAGTCCAGTTCTGGTTCTTGGTAACTGAGCTTCCACTTTGAAGACAGGGAGCTTCTCCTCCCTTTCTTCTCGTTTCCTACCTCCCACCCTCCACCTTATAACAAGGACAGGGTCACTGGGGCTGCCCCAACTAGAGTGTCTCTACAGGGGGGACTAGAAAAAAATTGTCCCAACTCCCCTCTGTGCTGTTATCCATGGTCCAGGAATGTGTGATGTCCCTCCTCCCCACGCACAGATGAACCTTGGCCAATCTCTTCAGGAATTCTCACTAGGGGACAAAAGAGCTGTTGGTGGGAGAGTCGAGAGAGAGCCCAGAAAGAGAGAGCCCAGAAAGAGAGAGACAGAAGCAGGCAGACAGTGGACACTTCCTGGGCCTGGGCAGAGCCACTGAGGGCTCCGTGCTTCGGCTTATTGTCCCCCAGATGGGTGTGATCATGACAGCACCCACCTCGTAGTGTTGCATAAGGACGAAGGAGCCAGTATATGCCAACTGCGTGGACCAGTTCCCGGCAACTGTAAGCACCGTACAAGCATCATTGCTCCTCAAAATGAGACTGTGGCTTTGTCCTTCTTTTCACTCACATGTACCAAGAAAGCGAACTTTTTTTTTTTTGGTTTTTAGGAAAGGGTATGTATTCCTCTGTTTCTTTCCCCTACACCCTCATATACAGAAGAGGGAGGTTGTGCCCAAGTGTGGAGACATCCAGACCCCATGCTTGTCCCCTCTGCACTGGGGAACCTGAGAGATGAGGTGTACGTCCCCCATCCCTCAGGGTCCTCTTTCCTTCCATCCATTCCTGGTGGCCTAAAGCAGCAGGAAGGACAAACAAGGAGGACGACACTGTGCCCTGACGACTTTGTCCATCTGGAAAGGCCAGGACCCACTCGACTGTTGGTGTAACTGGCTCCTGCCAGGACTTTGGTCCCAATGCAAGGGATGTGTGGTGCCTGAAGGCCTTCAATCTGTACAGTTACTTTTATTTCTCAAAGCCCCTCCGTTTGTATTTTTAGATTTACTGTCATAGCTGCTCTGTGCTACAGAAGAAGTAGTTCAGAAACTGTTATCTCCCTTTGGCAGAAAAAGGAGCTGAGTCACTGGTCAGAAGCATCTCTCAAGTCCTCCTACATTCTCTCACCTCCCAGGATCCTTTCCCACCATAACCTTGACATGACAACAAACCATGACTTCTACCTGCCCCTTAACTCTCTGGGTGATCTCAGCCTAATTCATCACATTTTTATAACTGCCTTCTGAATACTTACAGTGAGAAAAATGGTACTTGCCAATAATCCCCACTTCAGTGAAATTTGGGGGAGGATGAATGAGATCATGTTGGTGCCAATGATTCTTACTGAAGAAAGGCATTATGTATTCAAAATATTATTTAGAATATGAATGATTTACCTCTCATTTTCAATAGCATTTACAATTCCAATAAGATTATACAATTTTACAACAGATTTATAAAATTTTCAATGAAGGGTGTAATTCAATTCATGACATACCAGTAATGGCGGATGATCACAGTTGAAGATGAAGCCTTTTGAGTCCACGGTTCTAGAAGACACCTTTTAGTCAAAAAGAGATTCTTAATGATTGCATTTATTCGGGAGGGTAATTGATTTGTACCTATTGTCTCCTATAGTCACCCGAGGGAGTAACACAATCATCTCTCTCTAAGTTCTATCCATGTAGACTTGGGCTCTTCTTTATCTTTTTGTTTGTTCTCTCCTTTCTATCAGGATGGCCCGAGCTACAATTTAAGGGAAACTAAATCCTTGAATCACTCTGCTTTCTTTCTCCACAGTTTATCAGTGGTCCAGTCATATTTCGTTTACTGGGCGAGGATTGAATCATCTGTCGTGTCTCAACAGACACACAGTAGAGCTAGTTCCGACAGCCACGTGGAGCCTGGCTTACCTATGCCAGCCCCTGGGCAGAGGCCGGAGGGCATGGAAGGAACCGCCCCAGGTGCAGCTTGCCGCTGCATTCACCAGCCTGGTTGGCAGCATTATTTTCACAGTTACTAATTTTCACTTAAGAGTGACTCCAGCCAGTTTCCGCTTCCTGGGACCCCACCAATAGACACCTGCCTTGGGAGTGTCAACAGTTCCTGGGGATGTGATCCCACAGCCATGGATGTGGGTCGGGGAGACTCTTGCAAGTTCAGGGTTCGCTGCAGCAAACACACTCTGTCCGGCTCAACCTCACAGGTGAAGTTGGGCCACGAAGCATTGGAACTGAGCTGCAAAACCAAAAAATTAGCCATACACCTTCCCCCACTCCCACACTTAACAAATCACCACGATATTTCAGCTGTTTTCCCAAGACCCCTGAGGCTGCACAGGCAGTACCAGAAAGAAATAACCCTTTTTTCTTTTTTTATGTAAGTTCATCCAGTTTTGATTGTTACTTTCCGAGGTAGGTAGATGGCTCTTTGCAGCCTGGGTTGTAGAACAGAATGAGGAACGAGAGGCTGTTTCGATGGCAATGGATGTTTTCCCTGGCTCACCAAGTGACTTTAGATTCCATTGGCCCATGAACTTCTGAGAAAACAAACAAACAAAAACAGATAATGAAAAAAACCCTAACCAGCTAGAGAATGTCTGATCCACCTGAAAATTCCTGGTGAAATGGAACTTATTTTCGTTATTTATATCTAGTTAAGTGCTCTGAACAGATGCCCTCCATCCAATCACCTGCACAGAAGATCCAACCTTTGATCCATTCAGTTCCACTTTCCTTTCCGGGCTAACATGGTGCAGCCGGGATCCGATATGAATCCCTGACTTTGCGAGTCTAGCAGACTCAGGCTCAGAGCCAACCCTGGGCCACCCTCCATCCCTGCCTGTGACCAAAACCTTTGTTTTCTCCACATTGCCCAGCACTGCTCCTCCAACCGTTTCACCAAGATACTCCTAAAAGCAGAGAAAAGGTCTCAGGGTCTGAGAGGGTGGCCTTAAGGAGAACTTGCAAATCCAACATGGGTTTGAAGTCTCCTGTTTCATGTTATAAATCATGTGAATGTTGCATTCTGATCCCAGGCATGTTTGTTTTAAGATGAATATGAATATTAGTGAGGCTTCAGGAAGATGGGTCCCGTTGATACTGTGAAGTCTCTCAGATGGTTGACCCTGCTGGCACCTTGTCCCCTGGGGGGTGGCGGACTCCAATCTGAGCAGCTACAGGGTGGACCCCTCATCATGCTACTCACATTCCTCCCCTTGGCCCCTGCCTGTTTTCTTACCCATTCCTCTACACAAACCCCAGCGCTTCCCAAGGGAAAAACGAATGTGTGTGTGTGTGTGCGTGTGTGCGTGTGTGTGTTGTGTGTGTGTGTACATGCGCACACATTGGGGGAGGTGTCATCTAACAAAGTTAAATGGATTTTTTAACTGTAAGAAGACTTCAGCTGGCAAATGTGAGTGACAAATTGTCCCACTGGGAAGATAGTATATTGTATCTCTCAAACTTATTTTCCAGCAGAGCCTTGGAACACTTTGGGGTCCTACCCAACCGCACTAGGCATGACCTACTTTTATATCTCCATGTTTTGCCTTCTGACATTTCCTTAAATGGAACTGTTCCTCATGCTGAACTATTTACCTTTCCAGGAGCGATTCAAATATCTCCTTTGTGAGCTTTTTCCCCTTACTTCTTGGTAGGCAAATGTAATTGCTTTCTTTTTTTGTTTTTTTTTGTTTTTTTTTGCGGTACGCGGACATCTCACTGTTGTGGCTTCTCCCGTTGCGGAACACAGGCTCCGGACACGCAGGCTCAGCGGCTGTGGCTCGCAGGCCCAGCTGCTCCGCGGCATGTGGGATCCTTCCGGACCAGGGCACGAACCCGTGTCCCCTGCATCGGCAGGCGGACTCTCAACCACTGCGCCACCAGGGAAGCCCTGTAATTGCTTTGTTTAGCTCTGGTATTGAAGCTCTCATCACACTGCGATTTATAAGGTTAGGCATCTAGGAGCCTGTCCCCTAGATTTTGAATTCAGAAACAACAGTTAGCAATCGGCATCACTTCTGCATCCCCAGCACCTGGAATGATGCCCAGCACACAGTGGGTCTGCAGAAAGTGTCTGAAAGCATTTAGAGTTCAGGCAGGAGTTAAAACTGTCAGAATTTTTGCTAAATTCTGCATGTCTGTGTAAGCCTTCTTTATTTTTCACTTCAATCTTGGTATTTTTGAGTAATGAAGACATTAGAACAAAGTGTCACAAAAAAAAAAAAAAAAGAGAGAGAGAGAGAAAGAAAGAATTCAATCCAACCCAGCTGCAGCCCTGGCCAGAGAAACTTCTGTCAGCACCTTTTTGTGAACAACATCGCGGTCGCCCTACTCATCATCGTGGTAAACACGTAGTGCACGTCGCATCTGTACCAGGCACTGTGCTGCATGCGTTCACATCAATGATTTCACTTTACCCCTGCTACAGTCCTAGGCTGTAGGTACCATTACTGGTCTCATTTTGCAAAAGAAGAAACTGACATTCTGGAGGACTCACCCCAAATCAGGAATTAGCAGAGTGAAGATGCCAAAACCTGTGCTTGTTTGTTTGCTGCCCTCTGTGAAGCTATTTCTAATGCTCTGGGCCATCATGTCAGCTCATCACAGATGGGAAAGGAGACACTGGAGGGCAGTGATCCCACCTCTGCCCATAGCAGAGGCTCGAGCCCTTACCATCCCTGGGGAAACATTTTGCATTAATATACTATGGCAAGAATGATCTAGGGCTTTAAAAAACCTGTGATTTGTGGGATTCCATTTTATTTTCTAGCTAGAAGCAGGCTTTGGCAGAAGTGAGAAAACAGAGTGGTCACAGCGGTTTCTATATTCTATGATTGGTGCCTGTTAAGAAGGCACAAGCCCAGAAGCCTAGGAGCTTACTCTTTAAAAAGACATGAGAATTCAGGTGCTTTGCTGCTTGGTCAGGAGTTTCTATTACTGAGCAAATCATCTTTATGGTGATGCTTTTGAGTGGTTCACACTTAATAGTCTGTCCCCAGGCACGTTAAAGTCTCTGGCATTCAGCCCATTGTCCTGGCTGTGTGTGTTAATCGATAAAAGGAACTGATTTCTCCTTCTCTCCCTGTAGTGTCTCTGGGCCTCCGCTTGGCCCCCAGGGTCCCCGTCATTCTTCCTCAGCAGCGCACAGATATCTCTGCTGTGGCCGTCCCTGGAGCTGCAGGAGAGGACAGCTTAGATCCTGTTCCTGCCGATGTTCGGGTGACAGAATTTCCTGGGGCTGCAGAGACTCCGTTCCCAGCATCTTCACGCAGAGCTGCCGTAGTCAGCGATGGCCACCAGCCCAGTGGGGACAGCAGCCGAACCCTGGAAGCATCCCCGGACATTCGTGGGCTGGAGAGGTTCATGGCCATCAGGGGATTCTCCTCAGAGAGCTTTGCTTCCAGCCCTAGCACCCACCACAGGTAATGGGCCAGGGGTGGGCCATTCGGGACAGATGGTGGGATGAGGCCAAACACAAGGGTGCTAAGGAAATGGAACCTTCTTGGAGTCAGACAGAAAAAGATCTCAACCGTATTTATTCTTAAGTACGTGAGAAACACTGATTGTAGAAAAGCCACTGGTCAGAAGAGCTGGATATATAAATTACCTGGGGAAACTGTACTGTCTTGGACAGGGTGAGGTCTCTGAGATGCTGCTATAAATAAAATAAAATATAAATATAGGTTTTATATTTTAGATACATACATTTATAATATGTAAATATATATAAATATAAATTATACAAATCAATAAAAGCATTCACTGAGTCTTTGCTGCCATCTTCACACATCACCCGCCCCCATTCCCTCTCCAACTCCAAACTCCAGTGTTTCCAACAAATGTAATTTTATCAGTATACACAGCAGTGACAGGAAATGTTGCTTTTATTTATTTATTTTTTTTGGCTGCGTTGGGTCTTCGTTGCTATGTGCGGGCTTTCTCTAGTTGTGGTGAGCGGGACTCTTCGTTACGGTGCACAGACTTCTCATTGCGGTGGCTTCTCTTGTTGTGGAGCATGGACTTTATAGGCACGCGAGCTTCAGTAGCTGTGGCTTGGGGGCTCTAGAGCGCAGGCTCAGTAGTTGTGACGCACGGGCTTAGTTGCTCCACGGCATGTGGGATCTTCTCAAACCAGAGATCGAACCCATGTTCCCTGCATTGGCAGGCGGATCCTTAACCACTGCGCCACCAGGGAAGCCCCAGGAAACGTTGCTTTTTGATTACCATACTAAGTGAAATAAAGTCAGAGAAAGACAAATACCATATGATATCACTTATGTGTGGAATCTAAAAAAAATAATGCAAATGAACTTACTTACAAAACAGAAACAATCTCACAGACTTAGAGAACGAACTTATGGTCACCAGCGGGGAAGGGCAGATTGAGAATTTGGGATTGACATGTACACGCTGCTCTATTTCAAATAGATAGCCAGAAAGGTTTTAGCACAGGGAACGCTGCTCAGTACTCTGTAATAACCTAAATGGGAAAAGAATTTGAAAAAGAATAGATACACATATATGTAAACTGAATCACTCTGCTGTACACCTGGAATTAACACAGCATTGTTAATCAACTCTACTCCAAAATAAAATAAAAATAAATTAAATAAATTAATTTCTGAAGGAAAAATCAAACAAACAAACAAAAAAACCTGGCGGCAAAGTAGGTAGGTAGGAATAAAGATAAAATAAAATTGGTCATGATTTAATAATTTTTGAAGCTGGGTGGTAAATATTTGGGGGTTCATTATATTATTCTACTTGTTTATTTTGAAAATTTTTATAATGAAAGGTAAGAAAAAAACCCCGATACTTAGGGACTCCTTCTAAGCCTTTTTTCCCTTCCCTTTAGGACTCAGAATGATCCAAGCTTTGATTCACTGGAAACTTGCCTGCGCTCGGATAGGGATGAACAGGTAACAGCCAAGTTGTGCATGGGCAGTGAGTTTGGTATTTTTGATGCCAGAGTGGGAAGTTCCAGGCTGGGAAATCAGAGCTATTAGACTAGTAGCCAAAATCATAGAGAAGGAGGCAAGGGTATGATATATACACAGCATCTTTTTCCAATCAATATCAGCCTTTTCATTATACACAGCATCTCTGAAGTTATCGGCAATTGTAGAAATTGATGGTTTTAGTGAGTTGTTTTCCCACTTAGCTTCGGTTAATAAGCCCTGTCTCCTCCTCCCCCCACCCTGTCCTTCATAACATTGGCCTCAAAATACCATGTATGGTCCCAAAATAAAACATGGTATACTATCCGTACTCAAACTGATTGGAACCTACAGCAAGATTCAATGGTCCCTCTTGCATAAAAAGACACACTCAAAGCTTTCAGCCATTGGAGATGACTGTCACCCACATTGGTCTAGAAGCCTCTTAAACGACCCTAAGTTTATTCTTGACTTACAAGAATGATCTCTCAGTGGAGTTTCCATTAGCTTCCCCATCACCATCAATAACAAGTTCATGTTTATCTGCATGGACGTTTTCCTCTGAGTTCTTTTTTTTTTTTAATTAATTTATTTAAATTTATTTATTTACCTTTGGCTGTGTTGGGTCTTCGGAGCTGCGCGTGGGCTTTCTCTAGTCGCCGTGAGCAGGGGCTACCCTTCCTTGCGGTGAATGGGCTTCTCATTGCGGTGGCTTCTCTTGTTGCAGAGCACAGGCTCTAGGCACTCGGGCTCAGTAGTTGTGGCTCGCGGGCTCTAGAGTGCAAGCTCAGTAGTTGTGGCTCACGGGCTAAGCTGCTCCGCAGCATGTGGGATCTTCCCGGACCAGGGCTCGAACCCGTGTCCCCTGCGTTGGCAGTCTGATTCTTAACCACTGCGCCACCAGGGAAGTCCCCTCTGAGCTCTTTTAAGAGCAGGCATGAGGCTGGGTTTTCAGCTGCGATCTGGGATTCTCTAAGGAACTCAGGTTAGTTGCCAAGTTCAGTGGCTGCTTGGGGGGGAGACCAGCCCCTCTGATCTCTCTTTTTTCCTTTGCTTTTCTAGGACAAGATGAAGGCCTCAAATAGGACGGTGATGAGGCCTCCTCTGTACACTGTCCATCTTTCCTATACTCGCCTTTGGTCCTCTGGGGCACTCACTGGACATGGGGCCAGGGCGGCCAATCCAACCCCTGTCCTCCACACCTCTGCCACCTCCAGGCCACCCACTGCCAGTGGTCAGTCAGAGGCATCAAGACCCTCTGCCAGCTTCCTGCCTCAGTCAAAGCACAAGGAGCCCAAAGTGAGGGAGGGCAATGGAGAGAGTGGCGTGCGACACCCCAGGAAGACCAACCCAAGGCCTGAGCTTGGGCAAGACGAAGCCAGGGCCCCCTTGGGGATCCAGCTCGGGACTCTGCAGCTGGGAATCCTGCTTTGCCTTTCAGCTGCTTTGGGCATGGCCGTGGCTGCTGGCCTTCGCTACCTGCATACCCAGTCTTGCCACAAGCGGACAGAAGTATCCTTCAGTGAGCCTGCTGGGCACGCAGCTGCCAGGAGTGACGGAGGCGAGATCGTGCATGTCAGGAGGATTGGGGAGAACAGTTTTGTTTTGGTTGAAGCAATACAGCTGGATCACTCCCTCTGTGGGTAGCAAGAAAACAGTCCTCTGAGAAGGCTTCTCAGTGACCCCCTTAAATCCTGCGGAGTGTCTCAGCCAGAACAGAGCTACTGAGACTAGCTAATGAGGACAGGGTTTCACTGCGCCTCCCATCAGGGAACAGTTAATGGAGGGAGCAGCAAAAGGACAGTTTTATCGACAGAGGGAATTATTTTCTGGCTTTGTTGTCTTAACATCTGTAATTTAGCAGTTTTTTTTTTCTTATTTTTTTTTTAGCAGCTTTGTTTTCTTTTTGCAATTAGACGTTCTGTTTGAAGAGTTAAACTCTACACAATGAATATTGTATAATCTGCTCATTAACTAGACTCCCGTGACCACTGAGCTTCCTCCGTTGCCTTAAGGAACCCGCAGAAATAGAACTTCTGTCCCTCCTCAGCATGTCAGCCTCATCGACTCTCTTTGAAAAAAAAGTAACGTTGAGGTTGAGTCTCTTGCAAGAAAAAGGGCTGCAGCCCTCCCTTTGCCTCTTCAAACCACCCCCAAAGAAGTCCTGTTTTCCAAACTGGAGTTCAAAGGTGGCTCTGATGTCGTTGCCTGGGTGAGCGCAAGGGTATTCAGCCTTCTTGGACACTCAGAAACCCGGCAAATCTGCCATGGAATTGATCCAAAGCAAGGAAGAGTTTAGAGAGTTTGATTACCCACATCTGTGGGAAAACATACATGCAGCAGGAGGCCATAAACACCAGAGAGGGGTAAGCAAGCCTCTTCAACAGGGGTAAATGGGATCTGAGATCACCCATTCATTTACACTTGATGAGAGACTCATGTATCCCAGAGACTAGCAGACATCTTGCCTTTTGCGAAAGGTCAGGCTGAAAAAAATGATGATACCAGCACAGTTTTAAGAAGAGTTTTTACCCGTCTAAGAAAGCAAGAAGGACGAAGACTGTCTACCCGCCCTCATGACTTTATGAAGATCACTTTGATTTAGCAAGAGTCCCATAGATACTACATGCGGTCAAAACAACGTGTTTGAATATAACTCTCGAATGTGCTCACCTAATATAACACAATGGAATTAGCTGCCTTTTCAAAGGTAAACCTATTACAGAGTCACGATCTATTTAAATGTGGAAACGAAAACCACTATAAATTTGGAAAAGGTATTTCTTGATCGAGCACCTAAATCGTGCAGGTCCTGTGCTAAGAACTGTACATTAATCTTCACATTTAATTCTCACAATAACTTCATGAGCAATAAGTTCAGTAAATCGCTTAAAGAGAAGGAGGCATTCGTGACATCTCGATTCAACAAAAACATTTTTAAAAAATTGGGTGTGTAGGAAAGAGCTGCTTCTGTTTTTCCAGCCCCTGTTAGCTCACCGGGCATCAATTCCAACACTCTCTCCTCCTGGATTCTGGGGTTGACAGATCTGTCCCCTGACTTCAGTCAAGCACCTCATTGGGCACGTGGAGACCTAGGTAATTGTGTATTCACAAGTGAAGGTGTTCTAGGAATGCTGTGGAAAGAGATACATGTACTGTACTCCAGTTGGGGCCACAGATATCCCTCCTACATACCCCACCCTCCCAAGGGATGCCCCCCGCCAAGATGCAGAAGACAAGCCATCTCACTAGTGGAGAGCTCCCATCTGGCCAGGTCACATCAGAGCTGGGTGCACCACACATACACTAGCTTCCAAATCTTTCCTGTCCAAGAGGATATTATCCTGTGTAAACAGACTGTTTTGATTATTTATTGCTGTGAAACAAACTACCCCTTAACCCAGTGCTTTAAAACAACTCCTACCATTGATGGTCTCACGTGACGCTGGGGTTGCCTGGGCTCAGCTGGGCAGCTCTTCTGCTCTGCCTGTTGTCAAATGGGCTGGGACATCCCAGGTGACTCACTCACGGGGCTGGCAGTTCATGCTGGCTGCCGGCTGGGTACTCACTGGGGCCGTGGATGAGTGTGAGAAACAATTTGCTTCTCCTCTTTGTGGCTTCTTACTGCATAGTGGCTGGGTTCCCAGAAGGAGTGTCCCAGGCAGAGCAAAACAGAAGCTGGGCATCTTGTAAGGCTTAGCCTGGGAAGTAACATGGTTTTACTCCCGCCACGTTCTGGTGGTCACAGCATGTTACAGCCCTCATTCTTCCAAGGGAAGGGCAACAGATTTCAGTTTTCAAAGGAAGAAGTGGCAAAGGAGTTGAAGCTATGCTTAATTCACTGCATCGCTGGTTAGACTGCTGACCTGCCACGGGGCTTGTGTGAGAAGAGACAGCTGCTCAGCTTCAGGAGATGCCATGGGTCACCCTCCCTGCAAAGCATCAAAGGGGCCGAGGGAACTCTCCAGGCTTTGGGGGGGGGGGGTTGTTTGTTTGTGTTTTGGCCACACCGCGAGGCTTGCGGGATCTTAGTTCCCCCGACCAGGGATCGAACCCATGCCCACTGGTTGGCCAGGGAATTGCCCAGGCTTTAGGGTTTAGGCACCTCCTCTTCCCCAGCTGGGAACTCCAGGTCAGGCACGATAGTGACAGGGTGCAGAAGAGTCAGCCAGACTTATGAGCCTCAGCTTCCTCATCAGAGATCAATGGATCACAAAACGATTTATCTCTTTTGGCTGTTGTGAAGACGAAATGCATGTTGAACACTTAGCTACCTCTAACCGACATGCCATTGTTATTAACATCATCCTGCAGCTGAGACACTATCTTTAATTCTAGTCCATTTAGAGAAATCCTATGGCCACCAAAAATGTGATTCCCTGTCCGTGACAATTTCTCCCCCTGTGGCCCTACTGCCCCAGCCCAGCCAGTGGAGGCATCACCGCGTTGGTTGTCATGGCAGCCACTGGCTACAGTTCCTGCTGGGGTCAGACATTTTTGCTGAGACATTCTGAGTAAACTCCGTTTTGGGAAGGGCGGCTGGAATCCCCAAGCCTGAATTCAGGACACATAAAACCCCTCAGTCACTGTGATCTTGAAGGTCCTCTAAGCCTGGCTTCAGAGAAGCCCCAGAGGGGAGTGAGTAGGCAGTGTTCATTTAACCTGAAGGCACTTACTAAAGCACAAAGCCCTTAAAAGTTATAAAAAGGCAAAGGACTCAAATGCAGCATCTTAAAATAACTTTTTTTGTTTTGTGGGAACAGCTAGAGAATTGCTCAGCCAACCACTTCTTGGAGAAGGAAGTTTGGGGCTAAAGACACACTTCAGGGAAGATAACAGAAAAACAATTGCTAAAATCTCTATTTTAAACAAATGGTTTTACATCTATTGTGCTAATTTCATAATCACAGATCGGGGCTAGGGGTGGGCTTTAACCTTTTTACATTCAGAGGCTATTTTTGATATTTCTAATTAATTTCTCCCCTTGGATACAATAATTTTGGTAAATCACGACTTAACGCTTAACTGTAGCCCGGCTGAGCTATCTCACTGGCGAGGCTGTCTGCATTAATTTACTGTTACAATGTTTGTTTTCTTTTTTTAAAAAAATCTAATTAACAACAAAAAAAAGGATCAACAAGCCAGTAAATATTTAAACAAGTGTCACGTTTTATTTGAAATGTTGTCTGGGAAGAGCCGGCATTTTATGAATAAATTACAGATAGCTTATACCCTCTCCCGGTCCTGGACTTCCGGTATTACAAAGTGATCCCAGCCTTTCTGGAATGCAGGCTCTGTGATTTGATTTCATGTCACCCCGACGTATTCCCCTCTTCTAAAAAACGGTGTGTGGCAAGGAATTTCTTCTATTCGAGTGAAATGAATTTGCATTAATTTGTTTTATTAAACTTGAGAATTTCTCTGTTTTCTTAAGCTATTCAGAACTCGGCTCCATCTGGCCTTTAGGGGTTTGCAAAAGCAGCCATAATCATCTCTGGCTTAGAATGTCAGGAGGGCCTTTGTGACGAAAGGCTGGTCGATGTTTTGTGGGTTTGCTCTGTTCTTTAAATGCGAAAAGAAAAGTGAACATTTTGAGACTCGGCTCTTTTGAGCAGGTGGGTGGAGTGGCTGATACAACTGAAGTCTGGCAAATGATTTTTGGTTTTTGTATTTTGCTTTTAAAACATAAATCGTTCATGCTACGCTGTCTCCACATTCTCTAATGGCTTTCCATCTTGCGCAGAATAAAATGTCAATATCCGGACTGGGCTGACCAGGTACTGTGAGACCCCGTCCTCCAACCACCTTCTTGCACATTCCCTGAGTTTCCAAGAATGGTTCAGGGATGCTGCAGAGCTCCATCCAGCTCCCTTGGTCTGGCTGCCCTTCTTGTCTGGAAACGGGTTCCCCCCAGAATTCCACAGTCTTCAGAACTTTGCTCCCATGTTGCCTCACCTGAGCAGCATCTCCTGTCCACGGCCCCCCACCACTCTCTATGCCCCTGGTTGCTTTACGATATTGACAGCGCTTCTTACCTCCTGAGTCTACGCATTCATTTGTGTGTTTATTTTCTGACTCTCCTTGACTAGGGTGTTTTGTAAAGGCAGAGACATTGTTTATTCATTGCTAATGCTCCCGGTACATAGTAAGTTATCAATAAATAACGAGTGAAAAGTTCAGTGTTTGTATTACTGTCACCACTGCCTGGTCTAGATTGAATTTGGATATGTAGCACCTTGGGCCGCTGCAGGTGCCTGGGTGTCAAGCAGTACGAGTTTTCTCTCCAAAGGTGAGCTAAAGAGTGCTGTGTGCCACTGTCCCCAGGAGGGGAATATTCTGTGTCTCAGATCCAAGGCTTGGAGAGTTCTTGTTGGGGGGAGGAGTTGAGAATGGACTTGTCCTTTCAATCTTGGCTGGGCAGAAGATAAACTGAAAGGAGTCTTCCCGCTTCACCTGGGAGCATCCTTTCCCCAGTTCATGTGGTCTGGCACGGGGTTTCTCATCCTCCATGCTACCAACATTTGGGGTTGGATCATTCTGTGGAGGACTGTCCTGTGCATTGTAGAAGGTTTAGCAGCATCCCTGGCCTCTACCCTTTAGATGCCAGTGGTACCCCTAGGCGTGACAACCAAAAGCATTCCCAGACATTGCCAGATGTCCCCTGGGGGGCAGAATCACCCCCAGTTGGGAACCACTGGCCTAGCAACTAAGAGATGCAATGATAGGCCCTTAGATGAAGCCGCATCTCCTAAATCATTCTCATATCAGTGATGGAGTGGGCAGTATCGCAATAGAGAACTACAAGATTCAAAAACTGGAAATGGCTTTAAAGATAATCTGACTTAGCGGTTTTAGATTTTTAATTTTGCCTATCAGGGGAGACAGTAAAGGCTGAATGCTGTAGTTGAAGGCTGAGTATATTTCCCCTCCGCCTTCTCTCTCACCTTGAGGCACCGCCTCAGAAATGCAGGGCTCCAAGAAGCACGGACTGAAATCATCAACAACACCTCCTCATTAAAGATGATGAGACCAAGGCCCCCGAGCCATCACAGTCAAACCACAAGGTAGGGTCTAGGTGGTCCTCGGATTCCTGCCTCTCGCCTCGACTTCCAACCCACTTTTCTTTCGCCATACTCGGCAGATCATTTATTTTCTTGGAGCATGTTGGGTGCTGTAAATATTTCAGTGGATCCAGAGAGAGCCTGGAATCAAGCAGAAAAATGGCCTAGAATGATTAATCTACAGCTGCCATTAGGACCAGAAGGATGAACGGACTTCGGGCGATGGCCACTGCGGTCGGCTGAGGGTGTTACCGAGTCTAGGTTCACGCTGCTTCCCCCACGACGAGCCAGTGATGGAGAGACGAATTGCTGGGGCCAGGAATAACGACCTCATTCGGGAAGCCGGCAAACCGAGAAGATGGTGGGCTCCGTGCCCCAAAGAACCATCTTGCCTGAGTTAGAATCCAGGCTTCTTTTATACTAAAAGGGGGAGGGAGTAAAGTCAAACACTCCCTGGTTCCCATCAGCCTCCGGAAGGAATGTGTTAATTTCTTCCTTCCTGCAGCCCCTTCACAGGTGGGCCTGGTCAGGATGTTTCCCGTGAGCTAAACAAAGGTATTTTAGCTTAATGTTCATGACCTGGGAAGCAGGGTTCCCAGAGATGGGCCATTATGTACAATTTAATCTTATAGGCAACATCCCTTTAGTGATTAACTTGTAATAGAATACAAAAGATTCTACCCTATTACAAGGGGAGGAGACACAACGGAGGGAAAAGAGACCAATAGGCCCAGCTAGGGAAGGTGCTGGCTGTCACCATCCACTACCCAGCTAAGAGACACCACTTTAAGACGTTTCTTTGGTTTACAGACGCCATCTTGAACTCACTGCCTCCCTTCCTCTGGGCTCCTGCATTTTCCTTCCTTCCAAGAGCCCCTTGGGAGAATCTTCCCCCCATCAGCTGGTCAGAGACGGTTTCTGCCAAGGGTTTTGTTAGTTACTTCGTCGAGGAAAGAAGCTGCCTGGAGATACATTCCATTGGATATTAAAGAATGTGTTTTCTTGATTTATAGTCAGGCTAGGCAGGGTTGTCTGAGAGGCAAGGAACCAATGGGGATATCCACTTTGACTAATGATTAATTATTATACCTAAAGTGATGTTTTCCTATCATCTGATAGGCTAGAAAAATAGACTACAGCTTGCCAGGTTAGCATCACGGGTCACAGATGTTGCCTCTGCATTTTCAGATTGTATTATCCATTACAGACGGCATCTTCTCATTTAGAGACATAATTTGTTGTTCTCGCAGACAAAAAAAACCCCTGACATTTCACTTGCAAGCCGAAGATTAGAATCACAGCACAGGACCACAGATGGGAGTACATTAGGATGTGGTTGTGGTGTCCCTGAATCAAGGACAGGAGGCTTGTGCCAGGAGAGCTGTAGAAGGCGGTGACTTCTGATCTTTATTATGCAAATGTGCAGCCCCGAGAGCCGGGCTGTTTAACCTCATCAGGGGAAATGTCACTGATCATTTCAAGCTCCAAATGTAGCACAAGCATTAGTACTATTATGTTATGATTATTATTATTTGTAGGGCATGATGTAAGCCCAAGCCCTCTGATTGAGCTGAGTCTCTGCTTGCCCAGACCCTCTGGGGTTGAAAATCAAGTCTTCTTGATGTTAAACAATTAAACAAACAAATATATTTTGTTCTCTCTCTTTAATGCTTGTGGAGGGGTGCTGTCCAGGTCTGGTGTCTGCCAGGTTTGGGGAAGATGGTGAAAGTTTCACAACGTCTAATTTCCACCCCCAGATGCTTCCTCTCCTGTCTCCTGCAGGAATTATGCCCCAGCGACAGAGGTGTTTAGAGAAGCTGGGGCAGGAGAGGGGGACAGATCTGGGGGTGGAAAATGGTGAGGATGAAAAAGAGAGAGATACTGCAGGAGATTAGAGAAGAAAGGGCTGAAGGAGGCGAAAGGTCCTTCAGCCCCGGGCATGGGTCCCTGCTATCTACCGGAGCCATAAAGCAAACTGAGAAGGCTCCCGGATCTAAGAGGTGGAGACAAAAAGAGATCGGAATCAAGCAACAAAGAAAAGGAAGTCAGTGAGAAGGGGAAAAGTCAGAGGCAGTTGACTTGCAGCCCGGGGTGATAGAAGGCAAAGGCTGTGCATCTCTGAATCCAGATTTCAGGACCTGAACTGGCAAGGTCCTAGTTTCCGAAGAAAAGACTCCCGATGTGGGAAACTAAGAAAAAGAAGTAAAACACACAGATGTAGTGAAGTTCTGGAGGAGACACAGAGCCCGAGTGCGTTATTGCTTTCCCCTCCCACAGCCTGGCAGTAGGGGAAAGGTCCAGCTTCACAAGTAACCCAGGAGGGAGGCTGATTCACTGCACAATTGGGAAGACTAGACACTTCTCCGCAGACCCTCAGAGGCCCTCCCGTCTGGACCCAAATCCTAAGACATAAACACTGACATCAGGATCCCAGTCCAATTAAATCAGACTTCTTAGGAGCAGGGCCCACGTCCGTATTTTTTAAAGCTTTCCAGGTGACTCCAGTGGGCGGCCAAGGCTGAGAACTGCTGCTTTAGATTCTGGTGGATATAAACTCCACAAACTCTTGTGTGTTTATGTTCTGCTGTATCCTCTGGCATCTAGCACAGTGCCTGGCACAGAGTAGCAACTGAATATAGATTTACTACATGAAAGGACAGTGGGTAAAGCACGGCATTTCTGTAACAGAAGCAAGTCATATAATTAGGCCATGCAGGGCATCTGTGCAGAGGAGTTACCTCCCAGCCCTCCAAGAGCCATGGTCTCGGGGCACGTTTGTCTCCTGTTGTGCCAGTGCAAGCAGACGCACAGATGTTGGACTCTGGGTGTGGGTTGTTTAGCCGACAGCAAATCAACAGCCCTACCACCCAAGGAGTTGGCCCAGTTGTCTTCCTCTCTTCTCCCAGGAGCCCTGGTGTGACAACATGGCTTTCAGAGAAGAGGCTCAAACCATCACGCCACCATCGGCAGGCAGCCCGCTATGGGCCATTAATCTTTCCCCACCAGCAACTGAGGAATAGACAAGGGTCACTTCCGGTGGACTTTTCTTCCTTCCTCTTCCTGCTTAAGGTCCGGTCCGTGATGAGTTCGGCAGAAGTGTTGAGTGACCTTTTCACTCAGAGGCAGGAAACCTGTCCCTTTGGCTGCTGGATGAGAGAAGCCTCGTGAAGGGAAGCTAAGGAGGGTCCCCGGGTGTGGACTTGGATCTGAGTTCATTTTGTGGAAGAGCATCTCCTCAGCATCTCTGCAGGACCGAGGTCGAGGGAGTCTGACATCAACGGCCAGACTTGTGTACCACTGTCAAGAGCCAGAGAAGCAACACGTTGGATTGGAGCTAGAACCAGTGTATGGTCTGGGTCCTTCCTCTACTCTCGCGGGAGTCCTGCAGCAGATGCTGGGAGACAGGGAGCCGCGTACTGTGAACTCACTTCAGACGGTGCGGGATGCCCATTCGAAACCTGCGGGCTGGGAGAGACTTTGGGATCTCATTGTTTCCCTCCCCATTTCCACCAAGAAACAGGGCATAGGGAAAGAAAGATAGACACTATTTGGGAGTCAGACGGGCCTCGGTTCCAAACTTGACAGTGCTACTGATGAACTCGACGACGTCTGGCCAGTCCTTTCAGACCTACACATCTATAAAATGAGGATGACACAATTTACTGGGCAGATTTACCTTGAGCAATAGATCTTAGGGCTACTGTGAAATCTCCCTGTTCGAATCCTATGGAATTATTATTTCACCGTTGTGCTCTGAGCTCTTTGAAGGTACAGATGACATCGTCTTTTTATCTTTGTATCCTTAACCTCTAACACAGCAAACAGCTGGCCCATAATAGATGCTTAATGTAACCTTCTCAGAGCAGTCTGCCCAAACGCTTAATCTCGCGACCCCCCAGTTATTCATTACACTCTCTTGGTTTCCTTCAGAGCCTCAGAATGATATATTTGCTTGTGTATCATCTACCTCCAAATTACACTGTAATTTTCATGAGATCAAGACCTTGTCTGTCTGGGTGGTCTGAGTCTAGAACAGAGTGCCTGGTGCCCAGTAGGTGCTCAAATATGCTTCTTGAATGGGGGAAGGAAGGAACGGCAGCTATCTTATTACTACTAGTGGTAGCAATGGTTGAAGATGAATTGGAATCCATCCAAACGGAGAAAAGTTCATGGACTCTGGAAAGCGGACCAGAAAGGGAATGGGAATGGTCAGAAGCCCTTTGAGTTTCCTCCGCACAAAATTCTGCCAGGGAAGCTTTCTTTAGGGCCGGCGATTTCCGCAGGCCTCCGCCAGAGGGCCCTTCATGCTAAACGGAGCCGCGTGAATGGGGTTTTATGACGTGGACAAGGGCTGCCTCGGAGCCTGAACTGGGACCCTCTGCGGGGAGCGGGCGGGGGGCCACACCCACTCCTGGGCTCGGCACCAGTGGAAGGCTCCAGACGGCTCGGGCTCTGCGCCAGGCTGCTTGGTTCCAGTGGGAAAGCTGACCTTGGCCAGGAAGAGGCACAAATGACTCATTGTCCCACATCCTCCAAGGTAAAAACCCAGCAGTGTGTGTGGCCTTTGGGGCTGGACGTCATTGCAGGCTTGGCTGCCTCCGCAGCCAAAATAAAAGCCGTCGGCCAGCAACCCAGGCGCAGCGTAGGAATACAACCCAGGGATCTCTCCCATTGTCCCCTTCCACACACTTCCCTGCACGGAAAGTTCCTGAACACTGTGTGTAATTTCCAGTTCTAAAAGTGGAGCACCATTTCCTTTTAAAGACTTAAGGCAGCCTTCATTTCCAATCAAGACCATGTGACATTTTATGGACTCGTGGAAGAAACTGGATCTGTTTTCAGGTCACGTGTGAAGAAGGTCTGGGTGGAAGGTGCTTTATTTTTATTCAGGAGTTTGGGAGCCAAGTCACTTCAATTTGTAAAACGTGCCACTGCCTTCAGATTTCCACTAGAGGGCACTCTTGGAAAATATTTATAAATATATGTTTTATTGCTCTGTCTAGGAAATGCTGTTTGTAAAAAGAAGGGGGGAAAAAAACCACCGGCAGCCCAGTCTAAATTTCAGGGCAAGCCCTTTGCTTTCAGTTGGAACTATTCCTGATTCTTCCAGAAGCACAGCTAGAGAAGGAAGCTGGAGAGCCCACAGGCAGCTGCTACCCTTGTCTTCTGTCCTTTTGTCCACATGGGATGCCGCTGACCACCCGCGCTCGTCCCTCCACCCCCGGGCCACGGCCCAAATCCCCTCCACGCCATAGGGGGCTACCCCTGGCCTGCCTGGAGAATCCCCTTGGAAAGGGGCTTAAAGATGCTGAATTTGGGGGCCTGTGGTTTGGTTGGGAGCCTTCCCTCACGAGCCAGCGGTGGCCAGAAATCCTCAGAAAAGCGCCAGGAAGGGTCAGAGGGGTGGCGGAAGGGTCAGAGAGGTGGCTGGAGCGTCAAACAATTAAAAATAGGGCTTCCGGGCAGGCAGCCACGGAGATCTGGCTTGATATGTAAATAAGTGTAAATAAGAGCAAGCCTTGGTGCTGGGAGGACGCTGTGCACATTTTGTGCAGCCAGGGCTGTCCGGGTCGTGGTGGGCGGCCTTTATTCTGCACACAGCCCAATTTAGAAAATAAAATTATTTTTTCCCACCCAAAAAGAAAATAGCTTCACTGAGTTCCACTGGTGGGGTAGGGCTGGAGGACAGGAGATTATTCTTACAGCTTAAAGTTTGTACTCAATGAATAGAAGAATATCAGTGAATATATTAGGACTGATTTTTAGCCACTCTAATTTAATCCTGGAGCATATTTGAAACACAGCACTCAACTTTCCCATCCCTGACATTTCTGTCACCTTTTAGAGTTGACATTCATTCATGTGAGTGACCTCATTTCATCCTGGAATCAGCTCTGTGAGGTGGGTATTACCATCACCATCCCATTTCACAAAAACCAGGCTCTCCAAATGTCAAGGCAAGTCTTTGACTTCCTTGGAACCGTTCCATTCTTCCAGAAGCACAGCTAGAGAAGGGAGGGAGAAGTACAAAGGCAGCTGCTTCCTTTGTCCACTTGGGGTCTTCCCCGTAGTCGGAGCTGCTGTCCGTCTGGGCGGAGCCAGCAGGGGCTGCCCCTTCCTCAGGGCATCCCGGGTCGATCAGGGTAGGCCCGGTGCCCAAGACCGCAGCTTGCTCCAGGGTCCTCCAGGCAGGAAGGCAGGCATCCGTCCACTCCTTGGCCGTCCCCCCGCTGACCTTGGCCTCATCTGTGCAATCCCACCGGGATGGACAGCAATCCTCAGAAGGCTTCTCTCTGTCCAGAGGTTTGCGCTGCAGGCTTCCTGCTCTCTAGTTCCTCTGTCTGGAGGGAGGCTGCACTTGAAAGTAGCCTTAGGGTTCTCAAGAAGCAAGGTGGCCGCAGTGACTCCTGAAGAGCTCCCCTGTGGCCTACGGGCTAGGGCGGTAGAGAAAGTCAGAGAGGCAAAGAGCACAGAAGGGCTCTGGGCAGTGGTTCCCAAAGCGTGCTCGGCAGATCGGCTTTCCCTTGACTCCATTCTGGACTTCTTTCTGTGAGCACGTATTAGTTTATAACTAAACACACAGGTGCACGCGTGCGAGCACACACACACACACACACACAAAGCACTCATGCAGCTTTGAAAACCAGCTCCTCTGCAGTTTGTCAGGGCGAGTAAACACCATATGCTGTAACAGTGACTGCGCATACAGATGGATTCCCCCCGCCCCCCAGATTCGGATGCAGCCGGGAATCTATATTAAAACTGTTGATACCCGTGAACAGAAACAGACACAATAGGTTGTCTCCATCTGATAATACCAAGGTGTCTGAAAGCGTGGCAACAGAATGAAAACGCAAATTGGGAACCTGGGGCTACTTTCTGCTTCAGAACCCCGTGAGAGGGGTTGGATAGGAGGATGGGGGAGTGAGAGAAGGGAGAGCAGAGGCTCTGGCCTGCTGCGAGTGGTCCCGAACTCTGGTCTTTTCTCGATTCATCTAAAGGGTGAGGTCAGGCTCCCGTCCTAACAAGCAGGACTGGAGGGACCCAGAGAGAAGGAGGTAATGGGTTTCTCCGGGCACAGAAATGTGGCAGTGGATTTCCTGGTTCATGGCTCTTACAGGTGGCTCAGAAGGTTCCTCCACACACCTTGGCCGGGTTTCCCAAAGCCAGGTGAGCTCCGGAGGTGCGGGACCCATGGTTCGCATCCTCCAGGCCCATCCCCTGCGCTGCGGCCGCCGCGGGTCGGCAGAAGGGGCGGTGGGTGCGGTCTGCCCCCTGCCGGCCAAGGGGATGCGGACGGCGAACTGGCGAGGATGTTCCTCAACAGCCCAAGGGGGCGCCTTGTATTCAGAGCCCCAGAGTCTTGGGAGGACTGGGCGCTCCTGGGATGACCCAAGAGGGGCCACACTGCAGCCGTCCTGGAGGGGTTAGAGGAAGTGCAGCTCGGACGAGGAAACTCTCCGAGGCCCAGACCGGGGATGCTCGGTGCCGTAGGTTTCACCACCCGGCGAAGAGGAGGGGTTTAGAAGTTTGCAGCGAGTCAGACCGCACTGTGCATTTGCCAGAACAATCCAGGGTGGGTGGGAATTCCTCCCCCTTGGTGGTGAGGAGAGTCCAGTCTGTGGGCGCTCCATAGACTGTCTTCCAAGAGTCTGGCAGGGCCTGTCCGTGCCCAGAAAGGGAGGAAGGGTCTTTCTTAGCTTCAGATGCTTTTAGGCTGGTGGCTTAGATATAAGTTCTATGAGGGAAGGAGCGAGGCGAAGATAAAATACCCTTAGAGAGGATTGTCCCCCGTGCCCCTCATCCAGAGAGCTAGTGGTGAAGCCACTGTCCCTGCCTACCCTGCCCTGTAACTCACACCTTTCGGGGACGCATTCAGCCGCCCAGCCCTGCATTGTGCCTCAGACAAGGATAAAAATGTCTTTTAGGGATTTTTCTGTTGTGATTTTGACCGCTCTTCTTTCGATGCTGCAGAATCAGACTTTCTCAGTTGTCCCATTACTTCTGACTACTTTCTAACACAATGGCCTCAGAGGGAAAAGACAAACCTAGATTAATAAGGCGCTCAGGAAGGGGGTGAGACGAGAGAGCCGTCAGGCCCCCCGAGCGGAGGTTGCTGAGACGTGGGCTGGCCCGGCCTCAGAGGCCTGCCAGAGCCGGGGGCCTGTCGCCTGACTTCTCCTCCGTCTCCACAGAGTCCAGGGCTGCTTAGGGCCAAGTGTGATGTGGACGCTTGCCTGCTGGTGGGTGACAGAAGCTCATGTTCCATCTCTCAAACAGCCTGACACAGAGCCGCTAATGATTTTCTGCCAGGCGAGGCCTGGCTGGATTTGAACCAGTGACCCAGAGGTAAAAGGCCCCCGATGCAGGGCTCCCTATGCAATAACTGGCCTGCCTCTGCCCGGCCCTGTGCTCTCTGTTCCGCTGCTCCTGTGTTCTCCTCATCCAGTTGAGTTTTGGTTGGATCCTAACTTAGCACTTGGGGCTGAGCGGTTCAAGTCCCAGGAGGGCAAGCAGGGGTGCATTTCTGTCCTGGGGGGCCGTGAGATGGAAGGCAGTTGGAGGGCAGAGGGGCGGGGCCATCTTGATCAGCCTGGGCCCCAAAGCCACGCGCTCTTCCCAGGCTGGGTGCCTGATCCTGACCTCAGGACCTTTGCACGCATATAGAGCTGGCCTCCGCAGCAAAGGCTACAGCAAGAAATGTCCATCTGAGGGGTACTGAGGCCGAGATGCTCTGGGCCTCAAGTACTCTGAGGTCAACAATGTCATTTTTTTTTTTTTTTTTTTTTTTTTGGTTTTTTTTTTAAAAACAGCGGGAAAAAAAAAAAAAAGTCCTTTCAGGAGCATTCATAGGCTGATCGACGTGATGATTCCCATCCACTGAGTGATAATCGGGTCACAGGCCACTCTGCAAAAATAGTGTTTTATAATCTGAAGACGTCTCCTCCAGAATCAGAAAAGCAACCTGGGGGACAGTAAGGGCCAACCCGTCGTTCAATAAACATTTACTGAGATTCCTGCTATCAGGCAAGCATTCTTCTAGTTATCAGGGTTGCAAAGATAAACAAAACAAGGTCCCCACTGAAGGAATGAATCATTTAGAGGGAGAGAGGCATGTGGACAAGAATGATGTGGCACAATCTGATGGGTAATCAATAAGCCAAAGAAGAAACTCCATACACACTTGAAAACCAAGGGCCGTGTCTCACTGTAGGGGTAGAGGGTGTAGGGGACACGGCTGGAGCCCACAGATCAGGAGTCAACATTGCAGAGGGGGGGGCAAGCGCAGGTGCTGGCCAGGCCAGCACCCAGGTGGGCAGCCAGGCTTTGCCACTTAAAAGCTAGGGCATCTGAAATTTTCTCTCTTGGAGCCTCCACTTTCTAGTCTGTAGAATGGGAATAATGACACCAATGTAAAAAATATTCATAAGGATTAAATGGGATCATTCAGGTAAAGCATTGAGCAGAGCACCCAGCACCTGGTAGGGGACTGATAAATGTCAGCAAGGGCTTCCTGGATTGGAGAAGGCTTTACTGGAGGAAAAAAGAATAGTAAATGACAGCAGCCCAGTGGACAAGACAGTTGAGATTAAGGAGAGGTTTTGCAGATAGAATCAAGGGAATTCGGTGATTAGCTGAATATGAAAAGTGAAATGCGAAGGCTGAGGGGAGGACCCCAGGCCTGGTTGCTATGACAAGCCAGGAAGCTGGTTGTGGAGGATAGTGTGTAAGGAGAGATGATACTGACTTTTCCTTCAGGGCCAGGAGAGCTTTCAGG
>NW_020185337.1:2660302-2699094 GCF_003031525.2 Neophocaena asiaeorientalis asiaeorientalis | reverse complement strand
GTGGGAAGAAAGATCGGAGACCAGGATGCCTGGAAATGTCAATATTAAAGGTGTGAGTGGAAAGGGGGCCTGTGAACGGGAAACCCAGATGCTCCAGGGCCACGAGGGCACCTGACCAGGTGGAACTGAGTGGCTGTCCAAGAGGACTGTGGTCATAGGGGGACAGCCCTAGAGCAGCTGTACAGTCGGACCTCAGATCAGCCGGGCGTTAGCAAATCAGTGTCCGTATAGGGCAGCTCTGTCAGCTGCATTATCAGGTGGTTCTCAGCCAGACTCAGTGCTTTCTGGGGGAGTTGGGCAAAATTCCTGCTTGGAGTTCTTTGGAGTAAGTAGAAAAAGGCAAGACCCAAGCAGCAATGGTGGGCTGGAAAGGCCTTTCAATTCCTGCTGGAGGCCAGGGACGGCTGCAGTCGTCTTACAATTCAGAGTCAGGTGTCTTCATAAACTGATGAAGGAGGCACTCATGCCCTGGTCAGGTCCTGACTTAATTGGTGACATTTAATGGACTGCCTAATAGATTTTTTGCCTAGATTAGAATTCAAGCAGAATAGACCCTGACGGCTGACCCCATACATCCGATACGGTTTACCCAGGTCCCATCCCTGTGGAACCATAACAATAGCTGTCACTGATTGGGTTCTTACCAAGTGCCAGACACTGTGACAAGCCATTTGCAAGGATTCTCTCATTCATTCCTAATAACCAACCTGTGGCATTACACGCTTTTCACTTTGGCTTCATGAGCAGAGAAGTGATACAGATGGTATTCTGCCCCGTCTTCAATGTGCACAGGTACAGAGGTGCTCTTTGGAGCTGGAGCGGCTGCTGAGGGGAAGGGGCATTGTCAGAGGCACCACGTGTGAGATGGTGAGAGCAGTGGGTCCCCGCGTAGGAAGTTGCCATAAACATTTAGCGGTGGATGAGCTCTAGCTACGTTGGCAAAACCAGCCCGGGAGGCCGCACTGACAGCAGTGCTCTCAGTGAACACCTAGCATCAGGGTCTAGAATGCCCACTAGGGATCCCAAATCAATGTGGTTGTAAGGATTTCTAGTCTGGAATAGCCAGTAACAAGGGAACGACCCATGTCTAGGGCTGAGGCCAAGACTTGTTTCCTCCGTGTGTGGGCTTTTCCTATCAGTGGACTCCGAGGCCTGGCATGTGTCAGAAACCCTAGGCTCCTTCCTGCCAATGCTCTGGAATTTCTGAGTTGTGGAGCTTTTGAGTCACTCCAGTGAAGGGAAAACAACACCCTTTATGAAAACCTTGGTTGCAGAGTTCAGGTAGAGTTCAGAATCATTGCTAGCTAGTTTCTAGAATTTTAGAATATGAGAAAATAAGATCTTGCAGGGAGCACGTCGTTTCCGAGGTGCAGAAGAGTCTACTTAGTGGTTAGCAGTGTGGACTCTGGAATCAGGAAAGTCTGAGTTCAAATCCCAGCTCCACCATGTAAGCGTTGGGAGGCTTGCACTCTTTTTCGTCTTGGTTTCCTTATCTGTACATCGCCGATAATAATGGTACATATCGCCTTAGGAATGTTGAAATAATTAAATGAAAAACTGGAATAAAGAACCTAGTATCGACCTGGGGGACAGAGGGATTTTCACACCTTGGCTACTGTGAGTAACGCTGCAGTGAACGCGGAGGTACAGGTTTCTGTTTGAGTTAGTGATTTTGCTTCATTTGGATGTGTAACTGGAAGTGGAATTACTGGGTCATATGGTAGTTCTATTTTTAATTCCTTGAGGAACCACCGTACTGTTCTCCACAGTGGCTGTTTCTGCAGTTTTAAAGCACCTGCTGCCCAACAGCCCTCAACAAACAAACAAACAAACAAACAAATTTTCAGTACAAATCTGCTTTTCCAGCAGATATTTTTGTTCATTTGGAGGAAAATGAAGTAAAAGTTTCAACATCCACAAGGAAGTTATATAGGGGAGAAAAGGAACATTCCAGTAATACAGACACCAAGTCACAAGCAGGAATTCTGTGCATGAGATGATAAAAATGGAAACTCCTGGAAATCTTGGGGGGCGTAGAATGCTTCCCACAGAACATGGAATTCATTCTCAAACAATTACACCTAAATATAAATTAATATGTATTCAGATGGACTGGGGAATTGCAACAGCCATAACTAATATTCAGTGCTCTGATCTGTGGCACTTGCCAATTTCTGGGGTGTAAACAGTCCCACCCTTGCCAATTTCAAGCTACCAGCAAGCTGTTCCTGAGTTGGCATCGGGGAAGGATGCCCTCAACTGTCTCTCAGGAGATGATACAAGCCGACTCCAGCCTACACACAGATACCTGTTCCTCCGCGTTCACTGCAGCGTTACTCACAGTAGCTAAGGTGTGAAAATCCCTCTGTCCCCCAGGTCGATACTAGGTTCTTTATTCCAGTTTTTCATTTAATTACTTCAACATTCCTAAGAGGATATGTACCATTATTATCGGCGATGTACAGATAAGGAAACCAAGACGAAAAAGAGTGCAAGCCTCCCAACGCTTACATGGTGGAGCTGGGATTTGAACTCAGACTTTCCTGATTCCAGAGTCCACACTGCTAACCACTAAGTAGACTCTTCTGCACCTCGGAAACGACGTGCTCCCTGCAAGATCTTATTTTCTCATATTCTAAAATTCTAGAAACTAGCTAGCAATGATTCTGAACTCTACCTGAACTCTGCAACCAAGGTTTTCATAAAGGGTGTTGTTTTCCCTTCACTGGAGTGACTCAAAAGCTCCACAACTCAGAAATTCCAGAGCATTGGCAGGAAGGAGCCTAGGGTTTCTGACACATGCCAGGCCTCGGAGTCCACTGATAGGAAAAGCCCACACACGGAGGAAACAAGTCTTGGCCTCAGCCCTAGACATGGGTCGTTCCCTTGTTACTGGCTATTCCAGACTAGAAATCCTTACAACCACATTGATTTGGGATCCCTAGTGGGCATTCTAAACCCTGATGCTAGGTGTTCACTGAGAGCACTGCTGTCAGTGCAGCCTCCCGGGCTGGTTTTGCCAACGTAGCTAGAGCTCATCCACCGCTAAATGTTTACGGCAACTTCCTACGCTGGGACCCACTGCTCTCACCGTCTCACACGTGGTGCCTCTGACAATGCCCCTAAGTGTCCATCGACAGATGAATGGATGAAGAAAATGTGGTATATATACACAATGAAATATTATTCAGCCTTTAAAAAGAAGGAAATCCGGCCATTTGTGACAACACAGATGAAGGTGGTGGGCATTATGGGAAGTGAAATAAACCAGAAAGAGACAGACAAACACTGCACGGTATCACTTATATGTGGAATCTTGAAAAAAAGCAGAACTCATAGAAGCAGAGAGTAGAATAGTGGTTGCCAGGGGCTGGGGGTGTGGGAATGAGAAGAGGTTGGTAAAAGGGTACAAACTTTCAGTCATAAGAAGAATAAGGTCTGAGGATCTGATGGACATCGTGGTGACTGTAGGTGATAACTGTATCATATAATTGAAATTCACTAAGAGACTGTATTAAGTAAGCATCCTCACACACACACAAGTAACTGTGTGAGGTGAAGGGTGTGTTCATTAATTGTGAGAATACTTTCACAATGTATGTGTATATTGGATCATCACTTGTACACTTCAGATAGCTTACAATTTTATTTGTCAATTATACCTCAATAAAGCTGGCAAAAGATAAAAATGATGATAATTAACCACCACTATCACTTAGGCCATCACACATTTCCCACTGGACTGTCTTTTCTCTTTGGCCCACTTCCTCTCTGGTTCCTCTTCTTCCAGTTTTTGGACCTCTCAGCCCCCTTTCCCATGCTGCTGACTCCAACTCAAAATTCCTCTCACCTCAATGCATGGGACAGTCAGATTCCCTTGTCCGGCCCTTACCCCCCAGGATGTGCCTAGAGGCCCATCTTTCTCAACCCAAAAAGGTTTTGCTTGACAAGTGCGCCACGGCTCAGAAATGAATTATGCCGTTCGCTCAAGAAGTAGCAGAAGTAGCCCCAGTTTGTGCTTTATGCTTGTTAGAACTCTTCCAAAGTGTGATTAAAAGAAAAGGTACAATTAAAAGTATGAACACCTCTGCATTCCTGGTCCTAGGAATCATCACCGTTAAGTAGTCTAAGAGTGGTTAAAATGTGCCCACTTCTTAATTTTGTGGCCTTGAAAGCCACTTAGTCTGGGACTCAGTTTCTCATCTGTAAAATGGGGATAATACCACCTACCTCATAGAGTTGTTGAGAGGGTTAGATGAAATAATGTACAGTGCGTGAAATAGTACCAGGCCTAAAGAAAAAGCTCACTAATGTTACTTATAAGTATACCTCTAAACGTTTTTTATGTATGGAGTGTCCCTACCCATATGTAACATATATTTTAACTAATGAAAAAATAGGATATATAAAAATAGTATGACAAAATGCATATTCTTCCTTGAAATTTATTCTTCTTCCTACTCAACAATATATCGTTATTCCACAGTGACCATCATTTCTTTTAATGCCTAAATAATGTTCTACGATAAGAACATACCATTGAGTGTTTAAACATTTCCTTGAGTTGGGGAATTTGGGTGGCCTTTCAGCCTTATCAAAGTTCTGAAATGTCATTGTCGGTAGATTCTAGGGCACTTATCTATTTCTGGATTCACAGAAGCCAAAGAGCTGGGCTGAAGAACACATATATTTAAACTTTCAATGGTACAGCTAAATAACCCTCCAGAAAATTCCATCCCCATTTATGTTCCAACTAGAAGGGCATGAGGTCCCTCTCCCCAAACCCTTATCAATATTTGAATATTATGAAACTTTCAACTTTTTGTCAATCTCATAGGTGAAAAACAGTATCTCATTTAAACGTATATTTCCCTGATCTCTGGTAAGACTGAATATTTAAAAATATGTTTATTATCCATTTTGTATAAATTACCCATTCACAAACTTTGCCTGTTTTGCTAGTGTAGAGAGAAGTCACAGCTCCTTTTCCATCTCCTCCCCAACGTCTGGGCTACAGCTCATCCAGGACATACACGAATCCTCATGTTGCCTCATTCCAACGCGCAGTTGGGGAAATGAGAGGAAAGTGGAAATGAGGAAGTTTCTGTTAGATTATATAGCCACTGGCCCCAGGGCAAGTTCAGGAAGTCAGAGAATAAACAAAGAGGTGGCTGAACTTCTGTGAACTTGGGGGTTGGGGAGAGAAAGAGCTGGTAACAGGGCAGGTAGATGGGGTTACGGGGGAAGGGCGGTCAGTGAGAAATTCCAGGTGGGAGGGTGGCTGGGAGATTGGTGGGAACAGGATGTCTAACATTCCATTTTTTTCCTAACGTTCCATTTTAAGTTTCTCTATCCCCCCAAACTCAGTGTGTCCAGACTTTGGTAGAAATCAAGGAACTGGAATGGAAATCCATGTGTGGGTGGTGGAGTCTGAGATGCTGGAGAGCTCGGTGGAGGAAGGGGGTCTGGAGAGGCCTGTGGGCATCTTCTGGGTGACCCCCTGTGACTCAGCTCAGCCCTGCGACTTCAGTGCTCGTCTGCACCTGTGTTTACAAGCACATCGGCACCAACCGATCGTTAGAGTGACCTTTAATGTTTAATACAGTTTCTCATCGTTGGCTCTGTAGACAAGTTCTCCAGGGTCAATGAAAAATTGTTTTCCCTTTACATGAGGTTAGTATTTTACTCACATTTGAGAAACTGTTCTATAGTGTAAATAAGATTAGCTGCTTTGCTAAAGAGAGTACTCTTATGAGACCCTTTGTATGTATCTACATAAACCAATAATATGATGATAATCATAATAATTTGTATCTAGTCTTTATAATGTCAGAATTCCGATAAGGAAAACGCTTTATTTTTTATGCATATAAAGTATTCACTAATTCAGATCAACCCAAGCTGATTTAGCCTTAATTATTGAGGGTTTATTGTTCTGTCAAAATATAAAAGATGAAAGTTATTTGCATATCACATCTGCAGCTTCAACTTGGAGAGCTAGTGTTTACACAGTTATGAAGCCATGCATTTCTCTCAGCAGCGCAATGTGGCTTCACAGTTTCCCTCAGGCTAGGTAGGAATAGTAGCAAAAAAAAATCAGTTTTTCTTGTAACTGAGTAATGATCTATATGTAGGGAAGAGCTTTCATAATTATGAAGGTTCATGTCTTACCTATTAAGATCACAGTTTGGAAAATGGTTTTTTGGGTTTTTTTTTTTTCTGGTTATTAATCTGAGTCAGGCATTGTGCTAGGCACAGGAGGAAAACAAATGAGGACCACATTGGAGGAGACAGAAATGTAAAGTGATGATTAGATGAGCAAAGGTTTTGGAAGACTTGAGGGACTTGTTCTAAAGGCACGTCACAGGGAGTAAGTCTAGAACTGACTGGGGGAGCAGGAAAGCTTCCTGGATGAGGTGACATTTCTGTCAGCCTTCCAGGGAGAAGAGGCTTGCTAAGTCAAGACAGCAAAATGAGAACACGAAGGTATGGAATTCTACAAAAGGGAATGTACCCACGAAGAAACTCGGGGTTTGGAAAAGGCATTCTGCATTCTAAGGGTTCATATTTCTATCCCTGAAAAAATTGACAAGGTGGCTAAAACGCAGATCACCTATATTCTGTCCCTTCTGTTGGATATGTTTCTCTTTTGGTCCTCAACCCTGATGCTGAGAAAATCTCTAACCAGCAAGGGCTGGTTCTGGATTTTAACGTTACGGCGTGGTGGGGTATTGAGATGGATACCTGGGAAGACTATGAAACTTATATCCAGCTAACCACAAATAGTATAAGAGGATTGGAATGAATTAAAAGAAATCTACAGATACTTGGAAGGCATTATGAGTGTATATCTGAAATCAGGTTAAAAATAAGCCGCAGGTTCTCTTGTGATTTCTGAAACATCTTTGTTTAATCATAGAATTATGTCCATCTTCCATTCATCATAAATAATCCATTTCATTACTTCACCAATCCTTTTGGAAAAATTTGGTATTTAGCATAAACAAACACTGAACATTAGCCAGGGGTGTGTTAGTTTCAACCAGAAGAGGGAAGAATAAAAAGAAGAGCCCACAAAATTTTAAAACTTAGAAAAGAGCACATGAAAAGATGAACATTCTCATCCATTTAAAAAATCAAATTTCATAACAACCATTAAAAAAACTCCAGGTGGAAAAACAAGCAAACATAAATATAATCTAACGTATTTCTTTCATAAATACATTCAGACAAAACAAATGCATAAAAGAGATAGTGCATAGATATAACAACATATTTTAAGATATGAATAATTAAACCCCAATAATCATGAATTAAAAATATATTTTGATTTTATTTTTTTGTCCTTTATGGAAAAATATGCACAGCATTTGTGTAAAAAAAGAAATAGGTATACACATCAATAAAGCCACCAAAATTCACTATGGAAAGAAGATTATTTGAAAAAAGAACACATTTTTTTTAAAGCAAAAGGTAAAATGTTATATCATTTTCAGTTGAATTTTATCCCATAGTCACACCTACTATAGGTGTTAGATAATAGAGGTAGATAAGTTGGGGGGAAAAAAATCAGTATTCTAATGCTAGGGAGAAGATTTTTAAGATAGCTCAGACAGACAATTCCATTCACTCTGAAATTCAAAGAAGCTTGCAGGAACAAAACATGAAAACCTTTCTGTGCTCCATATGTAAGCATCAAAAGTATCAAGCAAAATTACTGTAGTTTTAGACACAAGTGAAATTCTTGACAATAGGAATTCTTGCCAAACAGCCTATTTAGCATAGCTTTTTGCAGGGTCTGGCACTAGCCTTAAAACTCACACCCAGGCTAACTCTTATGAAATTTATGAGGTTCAGTGACATTGAAATGAGTCAGAAGTAACACAAGATGAGAGCTGGTAGTAACAATAATTTAAATTTACCATACTGGTAAACATGGTGAGTTTCTAAGGAATGATTTTTTGTTGTTGATAAAACAACAAAACAGCTGCTGAAGATATGGTGTGACTCGTGATGTCAATATCATCTGTCAAATCACGAAAAGACACGTAGAGAGGATGTGACAGAATGGTGTGCAGGAAACAGGAAAAGTGTTCCCTTATTTCTATACATTGCTTTCTTCTCTATTTGGGTCGTGAAAGCTCTTCCAGACATAGTAGAAGCAAACATTGGATACTCCATGGCAAGCTGATGCCCAACTGGGAGCTAATTTTACTTAATATTTTGGTTGACAAATGGTTTTGCATCTTCTGTGTCTATTTTTCTTTCCATCTCGCTAGACAGAATGTGTATATGTAACATTTGTTTGCCTCTATGACCTTTATATTTTCATTTATTTGTAAGAGCGATGTGATTTAATTTTTTTTTTTAATGTTGCAAACATTTGTCAAATCTGCCAAGGAAATTCTCATTAATAACTTGTCTCAAATGCCTTAAGTGTGCTTAATTTAAAGATGTAACAGGCTGCTTCTGGCTAAAAGAGGAAATTTGTGCCCAGCACATCTGTGTAACAGGAAACACATTTTGGTCTCCATTGTGGAATGTGAAATAATCCATCATTAACTGTTGCTGCTCTCGAACTAACTGTAATGTTTTTGGGTCTCACATTTGGTTGTTATGAGTTTGCAAGTGTGCTGGAAAACAGGTAAGAAAGAAATAATGGAAGAAAAACGAAAAACATTTGAAATATAATTTTAAGAATCCGGAAACCCAAATCCTGCAGTTTATCTGAAAACTGCACGTACTTTGACTCATAACTCAAACATCAGGCCCTTTCTTTGAAGCAGCTTATAATAAATTTAAGACATAGAACACCACAATCTCTTGTAATGGAACTGAGGAATTTCTGAGTGGAAACTATTTGAAGGAACGTCTTAAAAACTGATGTCAAGAAATGCAGATGACTTATGCTTTTCAGCATCTATTCAATCTATGACCCCTGCTGAGTTGATAAGGAAGAGGCATGTCACAGTTGCAGAAAAAAAAGAATCACAAGGGAAATCAAAGTATCCGTGAATAAGACTTTGGAAATTTTCGCTGTCACGAGAAGAGCATTTTCCTGATGGTGTGACCTCATTCCAAACAGTACAGTAGCTAGTAGAGAGAAGTAGCTAGTGCACAGAAGGTGGTACGATGAAAACGTGTTTGCTTTTTGTCGCTTATGATGACTGTTTCCTGTGTTAGGAAAAAAAAACAACAAAGAACAACTCCAAAATACTGAACCACCCCTGGCAGTAACCAACAAAGTAGGTTTTGGAAATAACGCTCTCGTCAAATCCATTTTAAGGCACTTAAACAGTTATGTCATATTTTTTTGTGTAAAAAAATAAAATATGCATTGAAGCAACGTTCACAAATACATGTCTTCAGAACTGTTTGTATGTACAACCCTGTACGTATATACATCGCTGCGGAAAGACCACCTCCTTCCTTATACCGTTGGTCTTGTCAACTTCACTCCCTACAAGAAAGGAAAACATGACATCAGAGTTGGACGGTATCCACGAGCAACGTGAGAGCATCAATTAACACCAGATAATTTATGCTACCAGAAGGAAAAAGAGGCCCGCCTAGATAGCATGATATAACCCAGGATCCAAACCCCTGGATCCAAATAAATTCACCCGCCCACCTCACTGGCCTGCAGAATCTGGCATCTCCCCCACGCCCGGCATGGCTATTTATCCCGTCTGCTGTGCATTAGATGGTGCCTGTGGGTCTCAGTCACTATTGTCTGTAAAGCAGAGGAGACACTCAAGGATACCCTTACGATGGACACTTTGTTTTTGTGGCCAGGTGGGAATGGCTAAATATTGCAAGCCTTCTGGATTATTCTACATTAGCCAGTGGCCCCCTGGTTTGGAGTGGTTTCTGTGCAAAGGGAAAAATGAACAGCGTCCAGTGTAATCTCCCTTTTGGAAATGCTTCTGTTACTCTGCAGGATAAATCCCAGAGCTTTTAAACATTTAGAAGAAAACTTCATTCTGATTAATTTGCTGTTCACTATGACTGTATATTATTGATGGAGTATTAGGATTTTCAAATAATTTTCTTCATTCTTTGTCAAAATTTATATATATAAATTCTGGTCTATCGTGCATATACACATTGTTAAACACGAGCATATATACAAATGAAGTTTTCAAAGGGGATAAATAGTAAAAGAAAGAAAATTACTGAACTGCTCCTGTACCAATTCTGAGTGGGAAGACCCCAGCCTGGAGTGGTCCCCAGCACAGAATGGTGTTTGCTAACATTTTGTTCAATTACAAGAGGAGGGAAGGTGCTGGAGGGCTACCTTCTCAGGCAGGATTCTGGGGACCTAGGGCTCTCCTTCTAAAAGCAATCTTGGGGGTGGGGGGGAGAGATAAATTAGGAGAGTCTGGGATTAACATATACACACTCCTATATATAAAATGGATAAACAACAAGGACCTACTGTACAGCACAGGGAACTATACTCAATATCTTGTAATAACCTAAATGGAAAAGAATCTGAAAAAGAATATATATATATATATTCCTATATATTTTTATTCTTATATATATTCTTACATATATAACAATCACTTTGCTGTACACTTGAAACTAACACAACATCGTAAATTAACTGTACTTCAGTACCAAAAATTAAACAGAAGCAATCTTGTATTTCTGTTTGGAGCATCGTTGTGGTGTAGGGGAAAGATTTTGGGGGACACATAGACCAGGGTTCAAGTACTAAGTCTAGCACTGAGTAAACCCACCCCCATAACCCTGGGCAAGTTGCTCAACTCTCTGGGCCTAGTTCCTATGTGTTCAATGGGGATAGCAGAGCCTGCTACAAAGAGTGTTGTAGAAAATAAGGAACATCAGTGATGATAACAGTGATTATATCAGATAGCTTTTGTCAAATACCTGCCACGTAATCCTCCACAACTCTAAAGAGTAGATGTTATCATGAGTCTTAGTGTGGCAGAGACTGAGGTACAGAGACGTGAAGTAACATGGCCAGGGTCACACAGGGGTAAGGTGGCAGAGCTGGCAGGATGGCTCAAGGGCCCACACTCCGAACCTGGTGAAGGCTGGCACGTGCTTAGCATAACACAGAGCTTAACAGGCTGTAGTGGGGCTATTCCGTTTTCAGGACACTAAGGACACGACACACAGTGCTCTGTCACTGGCTATCTCCTTGACACCTCGTGAGCAGGCGAAAGAAGTCTTGCAAAGTCTGAGCCACTGGAAGAAGGAAGAAGCCGGCTCTATGGGCACTTCCGTGGTATGTGCTGCATCTAAATTGTGTATGAGTCACTCAGTTTATTTGATTTTGGCTGATAATTTAGAAAATCAAATCCACAAATATCAAAAAAGTAACAAGACTTCTGAGCCAAGTGTGGTGAAACTGACGTCCTTGTGTGGCCTCCTTTGCTACTGAAATTTTATTTTTTAATTCGCAAATGCATAGTACAAAGAAGTTATTATGTGTCTGGAAAATTAAAAATAAAGTAGACACTCTGGATAAATCCAGGTGCTATCATACTTAGAAAGGCATGTGAAATCAGGACACATACAAATGATCGGGTGGGCAAAGATGGTGGGCACCCGAGCAGAGGGGCACATATATTTTGGGTATATTTACTGAAACTTTAATCCACTGCAATATGCCCTTCGATATGAGCAAATTAAAAAGGGCTTTTAAAAACTACCTCTTAAGTATCATCGTGCTGTTATAACAATATAGAACAATTAGCCCTCAATCCTCTCGCTCAAATTGAATTGGATTAACGCGTCATTATTATCGTATTTAGTTAAGAGAATGTGTACTTGAGAACAAGGTTATATGTGCAAAAGTTAAAGCATATGAACAGCTAAGATTCAGAAATAGCACTTCAATGTGACTTGGATCCAAATAAGATTCTTCTAGAGTCTCACCTTCTGCCTTGACACCATCCAAGACTTTATTGTTGGCACCAACACACTTCCCAGAAGGATCTGCACCGGGTGGTAGATCAGCAAGGGGACGGATATTAAAGAGAGGTACTCATGGCCTGCAAACACGATCTTCAGCATTGGAATCCCTGATGAACAAAGAAGACAGAAAACCTAGAGGCAAATTCAGTCTGTCATCAAACTAAAGACATACGCCATTAAAACTGGACTTCGGATTGCGCCTCCTTTCTCTTGTGTATATTCACAGAACTAAAAAGGGAAGGTCTGGAACGACTCACCAAATCTTTCCATCTTCCTTTCACTGTGTAAACCTCCAAGCTCTATCTAGAACAGATTAAAACTGAAAAGGTGGTCGGTTCAAGGGCACCAGTAACTCTCACTGCAAGTTAGCAGCCTGTCTAACAAGGAGAGGTGAGAAGATAGTGGGGAATAGAGTTTCTTTTTAAAAAATTTTTAAATTTTATTTAATTTATTTTTTTATATAGCAGGCTCTTTAATTTCTTTCATCAGTGTCTTATAGTTTTCTGCATACAGGTCTTTTGTCTCTCTAGGAAGGTTTATTCCTAGGTATTTTATTCTTTTTGTTGCAATGGTAAATGGGAGAGTTTCCTTAATTTCTCTTTCAGATTTCGGAATAGAGTGTCTTTGAGAAGGCTGAGGCATACTAGTAAGGTAGAGGTTAAAAATGGATCTTTTCTGCACAACACTGTAAAGCAACTATACCACAATTAAAAAAAAAAAAAAGGATCTTTTCTTGCTTAGTAGTGAAACACTCTGTTGGTCTTTAGGGAAGCCTGCCTGGCACCATTTCACAGCCCCCAAGTTCACTTTGGGGCTGAAAGTATATGGTAAGATAAAGTATGGTATATATGGCTATAAGTAGGAGGGTACTTTAGCCAGATAGATATTAATAAAGGCTTTTGCACATTCTCTTTTGGCCAAGAATCTCAAAGCACTTTAAGCAGTACTGTATACGGCAGATGAATTCTAAAATCTGTGCTGAATGATTAAACCCCACAGTGAAGCCTGTAACGGAACTCAGGTAAATGAATACTACTTCTGAGTCTACCGCTCTGTTATATCCAGGGCAAGGTGTGCATATTTTGTAAGCAGCTGCCTAACGTATGTAACTATTAAGCTTCTGTAACAGAGTTCAGACACTGGTGATTTTTATCACCAATTGCTTTAATGTGGTTCAGTTGTCAGTACGGCTGTGTATGTACATCAGTTTTTCAACGGAATAGTTTTAACAGCTTAGCTTTCTTTTTGTTTCTTTGAGAACAACCACTGAAAAGGACCCAGGCTCCTAAATACACACAATGATGGCACATAAATAACGTTTTATGATAGCCTGGTGAGGAAAGCTCTGTTTTTTCAATTATTTTTACCTTATGCTAAATTTCAAACCTTTATGCAAAAATGTATTTCATGGCTGCTTTCTTTTTCATAGCCTCACATATCATTGCCATAAACTGCAAACACTTAACTCTTCCCAAACAAAGTCTCTCTCAAAGCTTCAAGCATATGCATTTAGATTTTTGCACAGCTTCTGTCTTCTCACTAATATAAAGAACAAAGGAGTTTTCTTTTTAAAAGTAATATGCTTAATCCACTTATTGGATTTGAATTAGATCAGTGTTAGATATTGAAAAGCAGCATTTAATATTATAATCCCAGAGGGCTTCCCTGGTGGCACAGTGGTTAAGAACCCACCTGCCAATGCAGGGGACACTGGTTCAAGCCCTGGTCCGGGAAGATCCCACGTGCTGCAGAACAACTAAGCCCGTGTGCCACAACTACTGAGCCTGCGCTCTACAGCCTGCGAGCCACAACTACTGAGCCCGCATGCCACAACTACTGAAGCCCACGCACCTAGAGCCTGTGCTCCGAAACAAGAGAAGCCACCACAATGAGAAGCCCGCACACCACAACAAAGAGTAGCCCCCATTCGCCACAACTAAAGCCCACACGCAACAACAAAGACCCAACGCAGCCAAAAAAATAAAAAATAAAATAAAATGAATAAAATCTAAAGAAAATTATAGTCCCAGAAAGTTACTACAATGAGAAATGAAGAAGACCTGAACATATACTACTCCTGTTTTCAGGGAAGGTTATTTGGCCCAAAAGGATGACGTGAAGGAGTTGGGGGGTGGCGTGGAGTAATAGTGGGGCTAAAGGGAGCAAATGATAGAAATATGGAGGTATGTGTTCCCCAAAAATGGTCAGAGCAGGGGTTTCTGACCCCAAATTCAAGGACGATGGCTGCTGGGCTAAATCACCTGAGTTACACTTTCTTGGCTAAGTTCAGACAGGCTCTGGGTCGCTCTTCAGCCAGCTCAAGCAAGCCCACAGATATGGTCACAGGGCTGCTGCTCCAATACGCAAGTTCACAAGGTATCTTAATGGAAGCGACATCAATTCACTGTAGTGTGATGAAAAGATAGTAGCAGTAATGATAATAACGGTTTGTATGCAGTGAGTACTTACTTGAGGCCAGGTGCTGTCAAGGGCTCTCCCATATGAACAGACAACAACTCTTGGTGGTTGATGAAACCTATTGTTTGCACCACTTTACTAATGAGGAGACTGAAACGCCTCATTAGTGGTTAGAAAACTTTCCCAAGTGGTGGAGTCTTTACTGCAATCTAGGCCACCTGGGTTTCCAGTTCTCTGTGTCAGGTAAGGGTCAAGGCCTCCAAGGTCTTCAGTTCAAGATGCCACAGGCATGGCAGCTCCATGAAGCAGAAGAGGGCCTGGGATGCAAAGAGCTTTCTAGTCCAGAAGTCCTTTCAGAACTCGCTCCCCTTGGGCCCCTAACCCTCCCAGCAGCACTTCCGGGGGCAGCAGACCTCACACTCCCCTGCTACCCTCGCTGGGGTATTCCTGTGATTTCACAGCAGCCAGGAGCTCAGTAACCGCGAGGCCTACCCCAATAGTGGCAAGGGAACCCCAGACTGACACTGCCTTCAAGATACTTCCAGTGTACAGGTGAACTTCTACCTTCTGTGGACCCTGCTATCACTTTGTATGAAGTTCTCTTCTGGTCCTGGGCTGGTTCTTCAGCTCTTCCGTCTCATCTTTGAACACACTCTTCTGTACAGACCAGGCTGGGACTCTGCAAACATCACTCCTCCTTGTCAGCAGGCGGCCACCTGGACACTAGAGGAAGGTCGGAGAAGGCGCAGAGGCCTGGGGTTCGGCCCCAGCGGCTAGCCCACTGTGCCCCTCCTTGAAGGTCTGACCCCTGTTTCCTCTCCAGACTTCTAGGTTCTGAGAACCCAACTTCTTCCTTTGTTCCCCCAGCTCCGGCTACTTCCTGCACTTATTACTCCTTCATTTCCTCACTGTCCCCTCCCCGCTTTCCCACACTGTTTTAGTGCCCTATGTTGATGGCGTGGCGTGTTTGCCTGCCTCACCCTGGAGACACAGGCCCTCTCTCACTTGGCTTCGCACCCCAGTCATCCACTTTGCCTGGAAAAGAGAGGGCTCCCCCATGACTGGCCGCTGCTGTAGACATCTGTCGAATGAAGTAGGGATTTCTCTTCATCACTTTTTGTGCCTGCAATACCTCCTTGTTAATTGTTAATCAGATTTCCTATCACCACCACTCTCAGTGACTAATGTTAAAAATATGATTGAAAATCACATCAGAGAGAAAAACTTAGCTTCCGGAGATTAGGGGCCAGGTCCCTTGGCTGCGTCTTTGCTTGTCACTCTCTCAGGGTGGATTCACCACCGGCTAATCCCCGGATGAGGGGAGGGGGACTCCAGAGATTCAAGTCAAGCTATTTGTTTTGGGAACCTTTCTGTTCCCTCTGTCTGAAACTCTACCTTACTTCTCGATCATTCAATTATCCACTTTCCTTTTCAATTATTAGTTCCTTCGCAATCTCTTCTTTATATCTCAGTCTTTCCCCTGCTTTTCTTCAGTTTCTCCCCATCCGCCCTCCTGGCAGCTTCCACCCTGTGCATTTTCATTTTCTCGAGGGTCAGAGTAGGAAGAGAAGTTGGGAGAAGTGGTGGGGTGGAGGGGGAGGTAACTATTCTATGATTCCATGTCCGAGTGGTCCAGTCCACCCTGGCGATGTTTGGAAGCGGCGAGTTTACGATCTCTGTTCTAGGGCATCTTTGCTGTGTTTCCAGCACTATCAGGACGAACACTGGAAATGAAATAGAGAGAGTCCTGGAACTGTGAGGGCCACTGTGCTCACCACACTGCGATATCTGTCACCTGGCCACGAATTTGGCAAAACTTGACCTTCAAGTCGAATCAGAGAGCATCGCTATGTCTTTTTCCAGAAGCCCATGTGATGCACCACCCTTTCATCCTCTTCACCCACCCTTTCAACAATTCACTCAATCGTTCATTCAATTAGCACTCACTTCACAGATTAACTAAAGGGCGAGGCATGTGACACGACCCTCACTCAGGTAACTCACAGGCCCCTCTATGACCACTCCCACTGCCTCCCCGTGACCTTCCTTCAGGGCTCGGTCAGCCCTCACCCGCCCCCCAACCCTCACCCCAAACCCATCTCTCTGCCTTCAGGCTTGTCCTCTGCAGGGTATTTTCCAGTCTGTAACCAGGCTGAGTACAAAATCTCTCTCCGTCTCGCCACACTCCCCTGGGCTCTCTCTGTGCTCCAGCCATGAAGAGTGCGGTACCCCTTCCTCCCCTCCTCTCCCCAACCCGTGCCCAGGCCCATGCTCTAGGCTCTAGAAGTCTCACCCCTCGGTCTTTGCACGGGAGTTCCTTTTGCCCAGGATGCTCGCCACCCACTTCTTGACCTGCCCGATTCCTTAGCCCGCAGTTTCTACCTCACCTCCTCTGGGAAGCCATCTTTGATGTCCCAAGGCTCCTTTCTGCTCTAGGCTTACCCAACTGGGGCGTGTTCTGGCCTAGCGTTTGCTGCATTTATTATCGCTGCTTGCTTCGTGTGTGTGTGTGTGTGTGTGTGTGTGTGTGTGTGTGTGTGTGTGTGTGTGTGTGTGTGTCCCTCACTAAGCTGTTAGCTTCTTAGGGTCAGTGACTGTTTTGTCTTCATCTCTGAGCATCTTAGGGCTCAGAGGAAGAGCAAAGACGGATCGGACTTGTGCTTTTCCAGACCCCATCGTAAAGTTGCTATGCAGACTATCACTCCATTTTCACTCCATTCATTAACTAGGGAGAAAAAAAGGGCAATAATTTCAAAACACCAAACAAACTTACTCAAAAGAGTTTTCTTTTTCAAGTAAAATTTAAATATAGGACTCTTTTCATCTTGCGATCACTGCGGTAATATAAATGAAGCAAATTAATTTTAATGCTCCCAGGTACTGATTCTGTGTCACCATCGTTGACAGGATCCGACTAGACTTTATGAGACGGCGTTTGACTTTATGGAAGTGAACACCATGCGCGCATTTACAATTTTACAGGGACTTTAAGCTGTCATGCTGAAAAATGTTTATAAAACATTAATCAAAAAATGCCTCTTTAATACAATGCATTGTCTGAAAGATGTTAGAAGGCGCATATTGTAAATGGATTCTTTTTCTGACTAAAGTAATATCCACCAGAAGCATTTCCCCACTGCTCTACAAGTACACTGTGTGGAGAGATAAAGAGCACTTCCCCAGCACATTACTACCTGCTCCAAACACTTGGGAAATCACTAATGTATGGCATGCCATATTTCCATGTCACACGTGACACATTCGTCTAAAATTATCCAACAGACTTTGACACTGCGGCATATTCCATAAGCAGAGCTTTCAACTGACATCTGCCAACTAAGAACTTCAAGTGAGAGCTTTCTTCTTCTAACAAGCAAATAAGGGGTTTCTTTTATCCTACACCCAGGATGGAAAGGATAAAACAATACGTACCAGAACAAGTGGGGGTTTCCCCCCCTATTTTAAATGTTTATTTTATGTTCTCTGAATTAGAAAATTCCCTTTGTATCAAGTTTCAACAGTTACTACTTTCTACTGGATGGGCGGTTTTTAAATTTTTCCTCGAGACACAGACATTTTTCTTCCTCGAGTAAATAGGGGCCTTCACATATCTCCCACGGAGGGCCGCTCTGTTCCTCCCAATATGAACACCACCTACTTTATATCGTTGTTCAGTTTACTTGTAGGAGCACAGTGCTCTCACCATCTACTCATTCATTCAAAAAATACTTCCTGGGCCTCTGCTGTATGTGATTTACTGTCCCCGGTGCTGAGGATACAAGGAAAATAACACAGACAAGGCCCCTGCCTTCCTGGGGCCCACTTTCTGTAGCACTTGCCCCAATCACCTCGGCTTTCCTTCGTCCAGAGAGTGAGCGCCGGCCTGGTGCATGCTTACCAAGTTGCTACAACTCAGAGTTTGGGGATCCCCATTTGTCTTTCTACTTGTAGATCAAGTCACCAAGTTCTGGAGGTTCTTTCCTCTATCGAGCACTGTCCTTCCCCCTCAGTGTTCACTGCCACCTTCCTAATTCGGTTCCTCATAAAATCAAGCCAAATGACTCTTTCAGCTTCCTGACATAACCCCCCGTCTTCAGACTCTTCCCTTCATCAATCCTACAAACCACAGCCAGATTAATCTTCCTAAAACACACATTAATTAAAGGCAATACCCTGCTCAAGAATTACAATGACCTTCCAGTGCCCATTCATCAAATCCTCTACCCCTTCGACGTCAGTAGAGAACAATGGCAACTACCGCCATTTTGTAAGTGCTTCCTGCCTGCCAGGTGCTTTTCCTGCATTATCTCACTTAATCCTTAAAACAGCCCTAAGAAGTAGGTGGCAATTTCGCCACTGAAACATGAGGCAACTGAGGCGTAGAGCAGTTATGTGACTTGCCTAACATCACACATCTGGTAGGTGGTAGAGACAGAATTAGACCACAGTCTATTTACTTTTAATCACCAACCTATGTTAACTCCATTAAACCAAACTCTCAGTTGCCAACTGCTGTCACTGGCTCAGGCCTAGAACTTTCTTGTCTTTGTAAAAGCTGAGCCCCTGCCTCGATCTTGTCCTTTCCCTCTGGGTGACTAAATCCTATGGGTTGTTTTGCGCTCAGCTTTACATTTTTTCTCCATGGTGAAGGGTGGCCTCCCTACCGATTTCTTCCTCTTTTGAAGAATGAAGCCTCTCTTCCTAGTTGCACTCCATAATTTAGCATTTGCTTATGTTGCCATTATTTTCTTTTGTGTAGGTTTTGTTTGCCCCTGAAAATAGGCAAAGCCTTATATTTTTCTTTTAATCTCCTGCGGTGTTTAAGCACAGGACTGGTACTCAATACATGAGTGATTATTGAAGAATAGGTGCTAAAGCAATGTTTCCCATCAAAAAAGACAGGACAAGAACAAATACTAGCTGCTTTACTGGACTAAAAAGAGAATCCTGGCTTCCCTGGTGGCGCAGTGGTTGAGAGTCCACCTGCTGATGCAGGGGACACGGGTTCGTGCCCCAGTCTGGGAAGATCCCACATGCCGCGGAGCGGCTAGGCCCGTGAGCCATGGTCACTGAGCCTGCACGTCCAGAGCCTGTGCTCTGCAACAGGAGAGGCCACAACAGTGAGAGGCCCACAAACCGCAAAAAAAAAAAAAAAAAATCTTTTGCACACCCCTCTGGGAGAGGGTTGTATTTCATAGGAGAAAAATATATTCATTATGGCAGGAAGGAAAGAAACTGGTCTGACCGTGGAAACCAAACTTTGAAATGAGTATTGAATAGTGGAGTAGGAGAGGAAATATATTGAAAAACACCCTTTGTGTTTTTGAACTTGAATATGTCACTTACTTTCCCACTTCGCTAAGAGAGAGTATACGCCAATCACCTGGATCCTTTCCTGTCTTTCAAAAGTTCATTCGCCTGAATTCCATGACTTGTTTTCCATTTAAATTCTTTCTCGGACGTTCCAGTGAGTTCTGGAGAGAGCTGCTGGCAAGTCTGGCATCGAGCTGCTTCGCTCTTCAGTCGCCATGGAGATTTCCCACTTTTGTTTAGTTTGTTCTTAGTTAGAAACATCCATAATTTTACTCTCCAAACATCTTACACATTGTTATTTGAATTCTATCTCTTCCTTCTTAGTGCATCTCTCAGTTCAAAAGCCCACATTTGCCTTTAAGAGTCATTGGGATAGATGGTCTCCCCAGTCATAATGTAATTGAAGAAGGCAGCCGCTGTTAGAGGAACACAGCCACTCTTTTCACTAAATGCCAGTCTGGGTCCCCTTCTGACCCCACGCGCACGTGCGCGCACACACACACACACACACACACACACTCACACACTTTCTCTTCAGAGACAAATAGTCACAGAAAGTCAAACTCACTGGCGCTGATTTATCTCAGTTACTAAACAAAGGGGTACTCATATGCCTTTTCTAGAACCCAAAATGGTACCATGACAAGGTACGCCAACAGTTTTGGAATTTGTTTAGAAAAGGCTTTCAGTTAGGATTTTCCTAAAGCAAGCTAATTTTCAGTAATATAGCTGTCGTTTCATGCAGCAATTTATAATTTATTATGTCCAGTAGCCTACACAAGGCAGTACAGGTAGCTGTTACGAAGTCTGATACAAGACACAGAGAGCCCCGGGTTGGAATCCCATGCTTACCACTTACCAGCTGTGTTACTTTGGTTAGGCAAGTGATTGAACATCTGTTTGCACATCTGTAAAATGTACCTACTTTGTAGGGTTTTTTTTTCTTAATAAACCATAAATGAAACAATACACAATGTCTGGTAAGTAGTAAGTCTTCAGATACCATTCTAGGTGCAGTGAATAAGTGGGTAAACCGATACCCCTCCCCCAACCCCGCCTTCATGGAACTTATGCTCTTATTAACTAGGGAGAGAAGATGGAGAGTGCCATGTCGAAGCTAGGTGAAGAGCAAATTCCACCCAACCACAGAATCATGGCACGGGGCAGTGAGGAAATGCAGCACTGCAAAGCTGTTAGGCAAAATGGATGCAGTGAACATTTGGGTTATTCTAATTTTTGTCTCTCTTTCAGAGTGGGTAAAAAGAAAGGCCACCTACTTCCAGGTTGATGGGTACGGCTTGGCTTGCTGTCCATCAGAGAGAGGGCCACTAACGTGTGGCCTGTTGGAGCAGGTGGTACGTCTGCACAGCCCCCAGAATTACATTCTGCTCGTAATGCTGGCTATTCTAGGACTTCCCCTGAAACCCATTCTGGAATGTTCCAAAGGCTGGCGAGTCTACTTCCTGCAGATTCCCTTAGGAAGGTGGACAGGATGTCACGGATCATGTGACCTGTTCTCATTCACTCCCATCTAAATGACTGGTCTTTTGCTCAAATTCTCCAAGGTATTTTAATACACAGATTGGGTTGCCTTACCCTTGCCAGTGATTTACATTTTATTTGCTTCCCTGTTCTTTTTGTGTCATTCCATCTGTAATGGAAAACTGCTATCTTATCTTTTTTTTAAAATTTATTTATTTTATTTTTGGCTGCGTTGGATCTTTGTTGCTGTGCACGGGCTTTCTCTAGTTGCGGCGAGCGGGGGCTACTCTTCGTTGCGGTGCGCGGGCTTCTCATTTCAGTGGCTTCTCTTGTTGCGGAGCACGGGCTCTAGGTGCACGGGCTTCAGTAGTTGTGGCTCGTGGGCTCTAGAGCTCAGGCTCAGTAGTTTTGGCACGTGGGCTTAGTTGCTCCGCAGCATGTGGGATCTTCCCAGACCAGGGCTCGAACCCGTGTCCCCTGCATTGGCAGGCAGATTCTTAACCACTGCGCCACCAGGGAAGCCCACCATATTATCTTTGATGTGACTCCACCATCAGAACCTCTATTGTTGCTTTATGAGACACAGAAGGAAAGATTCTTGCCCTTTTTGTAGAAGGAGTCATCCAAAATGATGTAAAACTAAATAATATATGCAAATAAGAACTCTTTCGTTTTCTCAGTGTCCCAGTGATGGGTTCAGGGAACCCACATAGACTAGGGCATTTCTAAATCGCTGAACACAAAGGCAATAGCAGCAGCTCAGGGATGGCTCACAACCAACCCCCTTGGCTAGACCTCCGGCAGAAAAACAAGACAATCTTATACCAGTTTCACAGGTCAGTAAAAATGGAACTTTAATTTCCAACCTCTGAGGCCTGAAAAACGTCCCATGGTTATCTCTGTAGATGGCATATGAGAGGGAAAGGGACAACGTGGAATTCCACACAGGAGGTGTCAGAAATGTACTTCACATGTTGGACTCAGACATCCCCTCTGAGGTCCTGATGGGGCTCTCCTGCCACCCTCCCCTCCATGGTTAGGAAGACTCACAGCTCCATTTCTTTTCGGTGTAGTCAGGAGCTATTTAGCTATGCTAAACCAATGTTTATGTAAAACTTTCCTAAGAGATTTATCCTTCCTTCATATTTCAAAACCAAAATTCAAAAACATAACATTTTTATATATTATAAAATACAGACTATAATAATATATAAAAATACATCTCCCTTTATCCAAAAGGCAGAGTTAGGCCTGGAAGAGCAGGAAAATGAACAAATACAAGGGTATAAACTAGAAGTCCGAGGCCATTATTAACAGAAGGAACAATCTTTCCAGTAATTGAGAGTTTTAGAAAAAAAAGGGCAGTGTTCATGTTGTAGTCTTTCGGTCATCTCACCTCAGGCAGGACTTCAGAAGCCATATCTGGAGTTCATGGACCTTTCTGGCTCTTATTGGTATGTTGGTAGGTGGAATACAGATTGTGGAAAATCATTACATGGGGCTTACTATGGGTCAGGCACTATTCTGGGAGTGTGCCAACATTAGCTCATTCACTCCTTATGTCTACAATGTGAGTGAAGGCTGCCGTTATTCTCCCCATTTTTCAGATGAGAAAACTGAGGCAGCAGAAGAATAAAAATCTCCCCAAGGCCACGCACAGTGAGCAACAGTGTGTAGCTGGGATGTAACACAGACAGACTGGCTCTGGTTCTGGACCCTCTACCACATTACTGCCTCCAATGGTGATTTTTCAGAGTGCCTGGAACCCAAGAGAAAAAGAGATGCTTGATGATATTAACAGAATAATGGAGGGTGAAAAGGAATAGAATATAGAACGTAAGAAATAAAATATTTACACAGGAAAGGTCTGCAAAGAAGAGAGGTATTCCTTTCGACAGAGGAGCTCATATGACCAGCTTTTATTCGCTTTGAATAAAAGTTGGTCGATGACCATTTTCTGACCATTGTCAGCCCATTCAGAAAATGAAAGATGGTGGTTTAGCCTTCAGTCACCTGGGCTGTAACCCTACCCCTTTGCTGAAAGTTTTACGTAATAAAACTTGCATAAAGATGCAAGAAAAGACCCAAATAAGCAGCTGGTGTTATTTCTGTTTTGAAACAGGTATGTTCTGATTGGAAAAGATGTTTAATGAATGTCCTGAACTGGCTCACCAGATGCGGACAATGAAACATTTAACTCTACCAATCGAAGGTTTCAGCCTCGGAAGATTAGGTACATCCTCACCTATCTGACAGCATTGTAGGAGTAATTAACAGATGGGGAATTCAAGAATGCATTGAAGAGCTGAGCCATGGAGGCTTCATTCAGATGCCCATGGTGGCTTCCGGGAGGGGTCACCATATTTACAGAGACAGATGGGAAGGAAGTAGAGTGAGCTTACCATTTTCCTTCTCTGGGCTGCGAAGGAAGAGTCATTTGTCTTCTAAAGAGAATAATCTGCCTAATGTTCACAATCACAGGATGTGAAACCTCAAAAATAGAGTGAGAGTTTCATATGACAAAAATAACACGAAGTCATCAGAATAGATTAAACATCGTCACCAACACAGGGCTGGCCCCATCTGACTGGCTCTGGAAAGCCTTGTCTAGTTTTACAGATTTTTTTAAAGATGTGTTTTTATATAAATGAAGAAAAACACTTGGAACTTTTTAAGTGTGAGCCAATGAGAGGCTGATGAGTATGACATGCACTTTACTGATTCTGACACAGCTTCCAACACCCTAAACTTAGTTTTCCCTAAGATTTTGCATTGATAATGTTCTTAACGATGGACAGAGGAACTTCTGGAAGGCGTCCAAATCGTAGTTAAGTCGTAAATGGGAGTAAACTGTGACCCAAATGCACATACACTTTCTGTTTTGTCAACATGGCCACTAATCACCCTCTGATGCTAATTTTCTTGATGGCACCATGTTTATGATAAACCTAAACCTCAGAAGAGATACCTTCTGACACAGAAGAACAAGGATGTTTTGATTTGGGGATTAGAAACTAGAATTATTTACCCATAAATCCGTCTCTCTTTTAAAAGCCTGACTCGGAGACCTTCAAGATGGCGGAGGAGTAAGATGCGAAGATCACCTTCCTCCCCACAAATACATCAGAAATACATCTACACGTGGAACAACTCCTACAGAACACCTACTGAACGCTGGCAGAAGACCTCAGACCTCCCAAAAGGCAAGAAACTCCCCACGTACCTGGGTAGGGCAAAAGAAAAAAGAACAAATGGAGACAAAAGGATAGGGACGGGACCCGCACTGCAGCTCCTTTAACCCCGTCTTGTCTGAGCGAAGAACAGACGACCTCAGGCGACCTACACGGAGAGGAGGGTCCAAATCCAAAGATGAACCCCGGGAGCTGTGAGAACAAAGAGGAGAAAGGGAAATCTCTCCCAGCAGCCTCAGGAGCAGTGGATTAAAGCTCCACAATCAACCTGATGTACCCTGCATCTGTGGAATACCTGAATAGACAACGAATCATCCCAAAACTGAGGCGGTAGACTTTGTGTGATTTTGTCTGTATAGCTTTGCTTCTACCATTCATCCTAGGGTTCTGCCAGTCCGTTTTTTAGTATAGTTTTTAGCACTTGTTATCATCGGTGGATTTGTTTTTTGGTTTGGTTGCTCTCTTCTTTCTTTCTTTTTTTTTAATTAGTTTAAATTTTTCTTATATTTAATATTTTATTTTTTAATGACTTTATTTTATTTTACTTTTTCTTTCTTTCTTTTTTTCTCCCTTTTCTTCTGAGCCGTGTGGCTGACAGGGTCTTGGTGCTCTGGCTGGGTGTCAGGCCTGTGCCTCTGAGGTGGGAGAGCTGAGTTCAGGACATTGGTCCACCAGAGACCTCCCAGCCCCACGTAATATTGAATGGCAAAAGCTCTCCCAAGATCTCCATCTCAATGCTAAGACCCAGCTCCACTCAATGACCAGCAAGCTACAGTGCTGGACACCCTATGCCAAACAAATAGCAAGACAGGAACACAACCTCACCCATTAGCAGAGAGGCTGCCTAAAATCATAATAAGGTCACAGACACCCCAAAACACACCACCGGATGCAGTCCTGCCCACCAGAAAGATAAGATCCAGCCTCATTCTCCACAACACAGGCACTAGTCCCCTCCACCAGGAAGCCTACACAACCCACTGAACCAAACTTAGCCACTGGGGGCAGCCACCAAAAACAACAGGAACTATGAACCTGGAGCCTGTGAAAAGGAGACCCCTAACACAGTAAGTTAAGTAAAATGAGAAGACAGAGAAACCTACAGCAGATGAAGGAGCAAGATAAAAACCCACCAGACCGAACAAATGAAGAGAAATAGACAGTCTACCTGAAAAAGAATTCAGAGTAATGATAGTAAACATGATCCAAAATCTTGGAAATAGAATGGAGAAAATACAAGAAACATTTAACAAGGAAAAAGAAGAACTAAAGAGGAAACAAACAATGATGAAAACACAATAAATGAAATTTAAAATTCTCTAGAAGGAATCAATATTAGAATAACTGAGGCAGAAGAACGGATAAGTGACCTAGAAGATAAAATAGTAGAAATAACTAGCGCAGAGCAGAATAAAGAAAAAAGTATGAAAAGAATTTAGGATAGTCTCAGAGACCTCTGGGACAACATTAAACACACCAACATTTGAATTATAGGGGTCCCAGAAGAAGAAGAGTAAAAGAAAGGAACTGAGAAAACATTTGAACAGATTATAGTTGAAAACTTCCCTAATATGGGAAAGGAAATAGTCAATCAAGTCCAGGAAGCACAGAGTCCCATATAGGGTAAATCCAAGGAGAAACACACCAACACACATATTAATCAAACTATCAAAAATTAAATACAAAGGAAAAATATTAAAAGTAGCAAGGGAAAAACAACAAATAACACACAAGGGAATCCCCATAAGATTAACAGCTGATCTTTCCGTAGAAGCTCTGCAAGCCAGAAGGGAGTGGCAGAACATATTTAAAGTGATGAAAGGGAAAAACCTACAACCAAGAGTACTCTACCCAGCAAGGATCTCATTCAGATTCGATGGAGAAATTAAAACCTTTACAAGCGAGCAAAAGCTAAGAGAATTTAGCACCGCCAAACCAGCTTTACGACAAATGCTAAAGGAATTTCTCCAGGCAGGAAACACAAGAGAAGGAAAAGACCTACAGTAACAAACCCCAAACAATTAAGAAAATGGTAATAGGAACATACATATCGATAACTACCTTAAATGTAAATGGTTTAAATGCTCCAACCAAAAGACATAGACTGGCTGAATGGATACAGAAACAAGACCCGTATATATGTTGTCTACAAGAGACCCACTTCAGACCTAGGGACACGTACAGACTGAAAGTGAGGGGATGGTAAAAGATATTCCATGCAAATGGAAATCAAAAGAAAGCTGGAGTAGCAATTCCCATATCAGACAAAATAGACTTTAAAACAAAGCCTATTAAAAGAGACAAAGAAGGATACTACATAATGATCAAGGGAATCAATACAAGAAGATGTAACAATTGTAAATCTTTTTGCACCCAACATAGGAGCACCTCAATACATAAGGCAAATGCTAACAGCCATAAAAGGGGAAATCGATAGGAACACAATCATAGTAGGGGACTCTAACACCCCACTTTCACCAATGGACAGATCATCCAAAATGGAAATAAATAAGGAAACACAAGCTTTAAATGATACATTAAACAAGATGGACTTAATTGATATTTATAGGACATTTCATCCCAAACTAACAGAATACACTTTCTTCTCAAGTGCTCATGGAGCATTCTCCAGGATAGATCATATCTTGGGTCACAAATCAAGCCTTCGTAAATTTAAGAAAATTGAAATTGTATCAAGTATCTTTTCTGACCACAATGCTATGAGACTAGATATCAATTACAGGAAAATATCTGTAAAAAAAATACAGACACATGGAGGCTAAACAGTACACTACAAAATAACCAAGAGATCACTGAAGAAATCAAAGAGGAAATCAAACAATACCTAGAAACAAGTGACAATGAAAACACGATGACTCAAAACCTATGGGATGCAGCAAAACCAGTTCTAAGAGGGAATTTTATGGCAATACATTCCTCCCTCAAGAAACGACAAACATCTCAAATAAACAACCTAACCTTACACCTAAAGCAATTAGAGAAAGAAAAACAAAAAACCCCCAAAGTTAGCAGAAGGAAAGAAATCATAAAGATCAGATCAGAAATAAATGAAAAAGAAAGGAAGGAAACTATAGCAAAGATCAATAAAACTAAAAGCTGGTTCTTTGAGAAGATAAACAAAATTGATAAACCATTAGCCAGACTCTTCAAGAAAAAAAGGGAGAAAACTCAAATCAATGGAATTAGAAATGAAATAGGGGAAGTAACAACAGACACTGCAGAAATATAAAGGATCATGAGAGATTACTACAAGCAACTATATGCCAATAAAATGGACAACCTGGAAGAAATGGACAAATTCTTAGAAAAGCACAACTTTCCAAGACTGAACCAGGAAGAAATAGAAAATATAAACAGACTAATCACAAGCACTGAAATTGACACTGTGATTAAAAATCTTCCAACAAACAAAAGCCCAGGACCAGATGGCTTCACAGGTGAATTCTATAAAACATTGAGAGAAGAGTTAACACCTATCCTTCTCAAACTCTTCCAAAATATAGCACAGGGAGGAACACTCCCAAACTCATTCTATGAGGCCACCATCACCCTGATACCAAAACCAGACAAAGATGTCACAAAGAAAGAAAACTACAGGCCAATATCACTGATGAACATAGATGCAAAAATCCTCAACAAAATACTAGCAAACAGAATCCAAAAGCACATTAAAAGGATCATACACCATGCTCAAGTGGGGTTTATCCCAGCAATGCAAGGAGTCTTCAGTATATGCAAATCAATCAATATGATAAACCATATTAAGAAACTGAAGGATAAAAACCATATGATCATCTCAATAGATGCAGAAAAAGATCTGACAAAATTCAACACCCATTTATGATAAAAACCCTCCAGAAAGTAGGCATAGAGGGAACTTACCTCAACATAATAAAGGCCATATATGACAAACTCACAGCCAACATTGTTCTCAATGGTGAAAAACTGAAACCATTTCCTCTAAGATCAGGAAGAAGACAAGGTTGTCCACTCTCACCACTATTATTCAACATAGTTTTGGAAGTTTTAGCCACAGCAATCAGAGAAGAAAAAGAAATGAAAGGAATCCAAATCAGATAAGAAGAAGTAAAGCTGTCACTGTTTGCAGATGACATGATACTATACGTAGAGAATCCTAAAGATGCTATCAGAAAACTCCTAGAGCTAATCAATGAATTTGGTAAAGTAGCAGGATACAAAAATTAATGCACAGAAATCTCTTGCATTCCTATACACTAAAGATGAAAAATCTGAAAGAGAAATTAAGGAAATACTCCCATTTACCATTGCAACAAAAAGGAATAAAATACCTAGAAATAAACCTACCTAAGGAGACAAAAGACATGTACACAGAAAACTATAAGACACTGATGAAAGAAATTAAAGATGATACACATAGATGGAGAGAAATACCATGTTCTTGGATTGGAAGAATCAACATTGTGAATATGACTCTACTACTCAAAGCAATCTACAGATTAAATGCAATCCCTATCAAACTACCAATGGCATTTTTTACAGAACTAGAACAAAAAATTTCACAATTTGTATGGAAACACAAAAGACCCAAATAGCCAAAGCAATCTTGAGAAAGAAAAACAGAGCTAGAGGAATCAGACTCCCTGACTTCAGACTATACTACAAAGCTACAGTAATCAAGACAGTATTGTACTGGCTCCAAAACAGAAATATAGATCAATATAACAGGATAAAAAGCCCAGAGATAAACCTATGCACATATGGTCACCTTATTTTTAATAAAGGAGGCAAGAACATATAATGGAGAAAAGACACCCTCTTCAATAAACGGTGCTGGAAAAACTGGATAGCTACATGTAAAAGGATGAAATTAGAACACTCCCTAACATCATGCACAAAAATAAATTCAAAATGGATTAAAGACCTAAATGTAAGGCCAGACACTATAAAACTCTTAGAGGAAAACACAGGCAGAACACTCTATGACAGAAATCACAGCAAGATTCTTTTTTGACCCATGGAAATAAAATAAAAAATAAACAAATGGGACCTAATGAAACTTGAAAGCTTTTGCACAGCAAAGGAAAACATAAGACGAAAAGATAACCCTCAGAATTGGAGAAAACATTTTCAAATGAAGCAACTGACAAAGGATTAATCCCCAAAATTTACATGCAGCTCAATATCATAAAAAGAAGCAACCCATCCAAAAATGGGCAGAAGACCTAAACAGACATTTCTCCAAAGAAGATATACAGATTGCCAACAAACACATGAAAGAATGCTCAACATCACTAATCATTAGAGAAATGCAAATCAAAACTACAATGAGGTATCATCTCACACCAGTCAGAATGGCCATCCTCAAAAAATCTACAAAGAACAAATGCTGTAGAGGGTGTGGAGAAAAGGGAACCCTCTTGCACTGTGGGTGGGAATGTAAATTGATAGAGCCACTATGGAGAACAGTATGGAGGTTAAAAAACTAAAACTAGAACTAGCAGATGACCCAGCAATCCCACTACTGGGCATATACCCTGAGAAAACCATAATTGAAAAAGAGTTATGTACCACAATGTTCATTGCAGCACTATTTACAATAGCCAGGACATGGAAGCAACCTAAGTGTCCATCAACAGATGAATGGATAAAGAAGATGTGGCACATATATACAATGGAATACTACTCAACCATAAAAAGTAACGCAATTGAGTTACTTGTAGTGAGGTGAATGGACGCAGAGTCTGTCATACAGAGTGAAGTAAGTCAGAAAGAGAAAAACAAATACCGTATGCTAACACGTATATATGGAATCTAAAAAAAAAAAAAGGGTTCTGAAGAACGTAAGGGCAGGACAGGAATAAAGATGAAGATGTAGAGAATGGACTAGAGGACACGGGGAGGGGGATGGGTAAGCTGGGACGAAGTGAGAGAGTAGCATTGATACATATATATATACTACCAAATGTAAAATAGATAGCTAGTGGGAAGCAGCTGCGTAGCACAGGGAGATCAGCTCGGTGTTTTGTGACCACCTAGAGGGGTGGGATAGCAAGGGTAGGAGGGAGATGCAAGAGGGAGGAGATATGGGGATATATGTATATGTATAGCTGATTCACTTTGTTATAAAGCAGAAACTAACATACCATTGTAAAGCAATTATACTCCAATAAAGATGTTAAAAAAAGTCAAAAAAATAAAAATAGAAACAACAGGGGCTTCCCTGGTGGCGCAGTGGTTGAGAGTCCGCCTGCCGATGCAGGGGACACGGGTTCTTGTCCCAGTCCAGGAGGATCACACATGCTGCGGAGCAGCTGGGCCCGTGAGCCATGGCCGCTGAGCCTGCGCGTCCGGAGCCTGTGCTTCGCAACGGAAGAGGCCACAACAGTGAGAGGCCCGCGTACCGCAAAAAAAACAAAAAAAAGAAAGGAAAAAAAAGAAACAACACAACTTAAATAAATGAAAGTCTGACTCACGTTTCCGTGGTTTAACTTGGCTAGATGTTGTCCCGCTAACCTACTTCTGCCCTCATTTGTTTTCAGTGATATAAAAATTGGGGAGTGAAGACCTCATTCAGAGGACTTTTAGGCAGAGGAAGAAAATAAGAGAACCCTGGAAGCCATTTCTGGAAATAACAATGTTTTTCTAATCCCCTTGGTTTTCTTTAAACTCTGAACAGTTTAACATATCTAATCACAACACAGAGAATTGTGGTTTTCACAAATGGTCGGTTTTATTAACACATGAGCAGGTGTAATCCCACCTGGATCCTTCTGGAACACAGTGGACCACGCATGCGTACAAATAAAGGAAGTAGCATGATACCATGGCTCTCAGCGGCAGCTGCTCGTTAGAATCACCTGGGTAGCTTTTAAAAACTGTGATACCTGGGTCTATCCTGAGAGATTCTGAGCAAACAGGTATGGAGAGGGTCCCGGCACAGTTTTGCATAGCTCTCAGGTGATTCCAGTGTGAGCTGGGCTGAGAAGTTTGGTCTGGTAATAAGGGAGAGCAAGAGGATTCTAGAGGTTTCTGGGGGTTTCTGGAGGTAGACACATGGCCACTGTGTGCTGGCTTTGCCGTTCTCCTCACTGTGTAAACTGGGGTGACTTACTTGACCTCTCTGAGGCTCAGTTTTCTTGGACAATGGGATCAATAAAAGCTATTGTGCAGGGCTGTTGTGTAGATCCAATGAGATAATAAGGCAACCCATGTGCTTGATGCAGTGCCTGGCACGTAGTAGGTGCCATAGGACTGCCAGACCCTTTTCCTTTTAATGTTTCAAAGTGGTTTTATATCTACTTTCTTTTTTATTTTTATTTTTTTTTTATTTTTTATTTATTTATTTATTTTTTGTAGTATGCAGGCCTCTCACTGTTGTGGCCTCTCCTGTTGCGGAACACAGGCTCCGGACGCGCAGGCTCAGCGGCCATGGCTCACAGGCCTAGCCGCTCCGCGGCATGTGGGATCTTCCCGGACCGGGGCACGAACCCGTGTCCCCTGCATCGGCAGGCGGACTCTCAACCACTGCGCCATCAGGGAAGCCCTATATCTACTTTCTTATTCAATCATCACCTCAACCTTGTGATATGGGAGAAAAATACAGGCTAGCCATTTTGGACGTCTACATGTCTGGCTGATTTCTAATTTCAATATCATTTTACACTCAAAGTAATTTCGTAGCCTCCCTAACCTCTGGAGGGCCTCAGGGCCCAGTGCTCGGAGCCCTTTTCTCCTCTGTCTACCCATTCTTTAGTGATCCCACGGAGCCTGATCGCTTAAACTAACATCTATATGCTGAAAATTCCAGCCTAGACCAGAATTCTAGACTCAAAGACAACTCTTCTCTGGATGTCGAAAAGACATCTCAAACTTAACACGTTCAAGATGGAACTCTGGGTCTGCCCCACATCCCTCTTCCACCAGTAAAATCTGTTTCTCATCCAGTCTAGTAAATGGTAACTCCATCCTTCCAGCCCCTCAGGCCAAACGCCTTGAAATCGCCTTTCATTCCTCCTTCTTTTACATACAAATCCAATTCGTCAGCAAATCCCAGTAGTTCTGCATTCAAAATACAACCAGGATCCAACGCTTCTCACCACTCCACTATTACCTTTAACCACACCACCCCAGCTTTCGTCTGGATTAAAGGCTCTTAACTGGCTTTCCTGTTTCTCCCTGCTGCACCCTTCCCCCCAGCCAGTCCCAGTCCTTTTTCAACATAGCAGCCAAAGTGGGAGCTGAATCTTTTGACTTGTTCACTCAGACCCCTCACGGCTTCCCCTCTCCTTCTGCATAGCAGGCAAGTCCTCACAGCAGGTGGATAAGGTCTCACACAGTATCACCGGCACTCTCCCGTGACCTTTTACCACGCCTCCTAGAACTCTCTTCTCACCCCTTCTGCTCCCTGAACACTGGCCCCTTCCTCTTTCTCCAACTTGCCGAGCACACCGTGGCCTCACGTCCTTTGCCCTCGTTGTTCCCCCTGGTGGGAGCGTCCTTCCTCTCTATATCACGTGGCTTGCTCCCTCTTCCCTACAGGTCTTTGACCCAAAGCTCCCTTTAAGCCTAAAATGTCCCCACCTCCCTCTGGCCCTTCTTATTCTCCTTTCTGGTTTTCTTTTTCTCCACAGACTTCCCATCATCTGATGTGCAATATGTCTGAGTGTTTGTCTGTTGAACCCACTAGAAAGGAAGCTGGATAAGGGGGAGTGCTTTTTTGTGTTTTGCTCACTGCTGTGCCACCCTAGGGCCTAGGACAGTGCCTGGTGCATAGTAGGCATGAAATAAACACTTGTTGGATGAACGCATGAATTGAGCAAATGATGTTGGCAAAGCATCTTTCCATTGGCACCGTTTATTCCTGCACATTTCTGCACTCGCTGTCAGTTGCAGAGGAGTTGGTTTTCATTATTATTAATATTTAGAAAGCTTGCTCTAGCAGTACTAGAGTACAGTAGTAGTACAAGCACAGAGCTCTAGTAACTAGTACGTAGAGCAAACCTGAAGCAAAGGCAGCTATGGGAAGTGTCACTGCTCCAAAACCATGAGCGTGCTCAGCTTCAGGAGGTGACATTCCAAACGAGCTGGCTTCCTGGGGCCCAGGAATCTTTTGAGTTGTGTCCAATTTTAAATTTATTTATTTATTTATTTATTTCGGCTGCATTGGGTCTTTCTTGCTGCACGCGGGCTTTCTCTAGTTGTGGCGAGCATAGGCTACTCTTCATTGCGGTTGCACGGGCTTCTCATTGCGGTGGCTTCTCTTGTTGCGGAGCACAGGCTCTAGGTGCTTGGTCTTCAGGAGTTGTGGCTCGTGGGCTCTAGAGCGCAGGCTCAGTAGTTGTGGTGCACGGGCTCAGTTGCTCCGTGGCACATGGGATCTTCCCGGACCAGGGCTCGAACTTGTGTCCCCTGCATTGGCAGGCGGATTATTAATCACTGCGCCACCAGGGAAGCCCTATGTCCAATTTTATATCTCCTCCTGCCTCCAGGGTAATTTGTCAAAAACCTACTGCACCCCGCATGGCTTTAAAAAATGGACAGCTAACTTTAATATCTGGCTGGAATTGTTTGCATAGGTCTATAGACGGGGACAAGGAGGCAGTGGGTGTCACCTCATTCTGCAGCCGTGGAGTCCCTTATTCTTTATTGTAAAGAAGCATGGAGCTGGCTGTCATCAAATCCATGCAAACTGGTTTATAGTGTCTGGTTCAATTAAGGGAATTTCTGGGAAGAGTTATGACCAAATACATAATGTGAGAGATGCAACTCTGAAACAATAATTGTTATTCATCAATCTCTGTTTGCAAGTAGAGATGGAGAGAGAGAAACTTCAAGTGAAGGAGCTCTCCTGGGTGAGATCCTTCACTTCAAACACAGTAAACAACTGTTGTTCTGTGATGCACATTTTAGTACCGCTAGAGGCAACCTTTCTAAATATTAATAATAATAAACAATCCCCTCCGCAACTGACAGCAGGTGCAGGGATGAACAGAGAGCCCTGGGAGACGGGCTGTGGTCGGCCCTCCTGGATGTGGCGAAGGCCTCCTCAGAAAGGACAAGCTCCAGGACAACAGAATGTGGTCCCCTCACTTCCTGTTTTCAGAAGCACGGAGTGCATATGGCTTCGGGCATGTGAGTTGATTATTAACATGTAAAATGAATCTCTTTAGAGCTCCTTCTAACTATGACACGGTGGTTTTTATTTTGAAAGAAATATGAAACTGCGGAATTAAAAGCTTCCACCACTAACAATTGACATTAAGAGACGCACAGGGGTAAGGATTCGGTGTATAGTTTGAGGTGCCGCTTCACGGGCCCAGCCGCTCCGCGGCATGTGGGACCTTCCCGGACCGGGGCAGGAACCCGTGTCCCCTCCATCAGCAGGCGGACTCTCAACCACTGCGCCACCAGGGAAGCCCTATGTGGGATTTTTTGTCTCCTTGCCATTGAGCTGTAGGGTAACAACGGCGAGTGAGCTCGGCTGCAGTGAAGCTGCCGCATGTAAGCCTTGGCCGCTCTTGTTCCTGCTCCAATCCTGAGACCGAGAGAGCAGCAGACGACGCACCACTGGAGCTATTTCTAGAGGACTGGGTGGTGTGATGGAAAGGACTTGGGCTTTGACGTCAGAGACCTGGTTTTCAGTCCTGACAGTGCTACCCACCAGCTACGTGATTGGGTGACCTGACCCGAATACCCTCAGTTTCCACATCTGCTCAAAATGAGGTTAAAATAACTATCTCAAGTGGTAGTTGGAGGTTTCAGTGAGACAGTGCATGTCAAGTACCCAGTACAGTGCCTGGCATAAAGTCAGCATCTCCAAAACGATAGCTATTATTATTATTATGAATAGCATTATGAATCAGTATTGCGGGGTTCAAATTCGGTAGTCTACAGGACTGAGCAGGGAAGGGGTTTGTCACTGAAATCATCTAGGATGAGGTCGGAAGCATTCCTACAATTCTTGAGAATGGGAACTGCTGAGGACTGCCACGGGAACAGAAACATCTACCTCGGATGCCACGCAAACCTCCATTGGCCTCCATCTGTTTACAACTTCTTGCTAAGTGCTTATGATTCTATCTGGCCTGCTGTCCCTTTCGGAGCACCGACTTCTGCAAAGCGTGATTCTATTTTGTGTGTTGTTGATTTTTTAAAAATCTTTCTACAGTATCAATTACACTGTGAGACTTTTGGGGAAAATCATATATATTTCCTTTCATAATGGGTTTTTTAAAAGGATAACTTGCAAATAGTAAGGCATTCTGAAATTGTTTTTAAATATGCTTAAATTCGACTGTCAGCTTGCCAGGAAGACATGGTCTTAAAGGAAGAAAGCCCCCTCTTTTGGAGTGAGTGCTTGGTATGATGGGCATGAAATGGATGGTTTTCTTTTGCTCGGGTTATACCTCGTGAAATACTGGCACACTTCCACATCCAAGCATGGTGGTTTAACCAGACTGGTAAAAAAAAGGACTCAAGAGAACATCTGAAGGCAAAAAATCAGTATAGGTTTTTATCCTTCCTAGACATGACCATGAGGCCATGGAATGAAGTGAGTGATTCCTAGAAATCAGAGTCCAGGCCTACTGAGTCTTTAAAAAAAATGTTTGTTGTTTACCTTTTTATAGTACTTAGTGGTGTGTCATAAGCCTCTACGTCCTAAGCATCTCATTTTGGCTAATGATGAGATAAAAAAGTATCTAAAAGGGGGGCGTACCATGGCTAGGCTAAAGTAAAAAAAAAAAACAAAAAATAGAAAACCAGCAACCGTGGTTGGTACAAAGTAGTTTCCACCATCATCACTAAGCGCCTATACAAAGTTTGACCGAATGCTCTGCTAGGTCAAATGCTCACCTAAGAACCTGAGTGGGTGAGCTAGGTTCTCTGGAAGCTGAGAGGTGATTATGGATGGATGTAATACGGTGGCTCTTACACTTTTGTGTGCATAATACCCTTTTTTTGCGATGTGTTACAACCGGGCTCCAGGGTCTTATTCTTAAAAATTCTGAATCAGTAGGCCTCAGATGAGGCCCCGTAACATTTTTTTTTGGAAGCAATTTGCTATATTTTTAAGGGCCACCCTTTGAGAAATGCTGATCTTAGGCTGTCCCTCTGAATGACTCAAGATTCTAAAGCTAACACTTAAGTCTTTCAAAATCAGAAAATTATTGAATGTTAGAACCAGAAGGATCCCAGAGATCATCTAGCCTAGACTTTTCATGTTAGCAACCAAGGGCTGATACAAGAACCTGGGTTTCACAGCATAGGACCTTCCCCAGAACTCTCATTACAGCTCGGCACAGTGGCTAAGAGTCAGACTTCTGGCTTTGCCACTTGGGGTCATGTGACTTGGGCAAGTTGTTTATCACTCTGGACCTCACCTCCCTTGCGGGGGTGACTGTGGTAGTGAAGTGAGCTGGTGCATGGAAAGAACTGTTGGAACGTGACCTGTACCAGGCTGGTCATGCATAAGCTCCAGATTCTTCCAGCAGATAGAGTACAGTGGCTGAAGAAATTTGAAGGGTAGGTGAAAATTACCTGTACTCCCCACTCCCAGCACCTTGCCAGCAGCTTTGAATGAAAGCAAGCTGCCACAGGTACAGGTATTTTTAGGTTAACACATATTAGCAGTAAAAGTGTCAACTAAAGTCCCAGCTCTGACTTTGCCAGTGCTCTCACTAGCACCTTGCACGAGAGGGTCTCTCAGAGCAGGATTCAGTAACCCTTACAGTCAGCCTCAGGTGACTACAGGGCCTCCGGACAGAGGCTGAGCACAAAACTGGTAGGGATCGGGCCTTCAGCACAGCCCTGGGGATTGCATATTCAGGACATGGGATTTGCTAGATTCTTCTAGCAAGTGGGAAGTGTGTCTCGAAAGTTTAAAGGCAGGCTACATATCAACGAGGGTCCATTTATTACATTTATCATGAAAGGCAACAAGTCAGTAATTTCATCAATAAAAACCTATTTCTGGGCTTCCCTGGTGGCGCAGTGGTTGAGAGTCCGCCTGCCGATGCAGGGGACGCGGGCTCGTGCCCCGGTCCGGGAAGATCCCACATGCCGCGGAGCAGCTGGGTCCGTGAGCCATGGCCGCTGAGCCTGCGCGTCCGGAGCCTGTGCTCCACAACGGGAGAGGCCACACCAGCGACAGGCCCGCATACCGCAAAAAAAAAAAAAAAAAAAAAAACCTATTTCTGAATTCATTATGCTAATTAGTAAAGTCTCTGGTTGATAGAGATATAGATAACAAAAGCATCTGTTGTAGCTGCCTCTGGAGTATTTTCTTTTTGATAAAATAATAGCTGAACACTCCAGTGAGAATTTTCCATGAGAGCAGTGGGCTGTCCTGGGCGCTGAGGTCTACACTAACCATCAGCATAAAATATTTTCAAGTAAATTACTTCTGGTAACAAGCATTTAGCCTATTAAGTACCCAATTAATCTCCATTGTTGTTATTATTATTACTAATTGAAAACATGTTGAATAGAGAAACAATTTAACAAGTAAATCAACAAAAGGTATAGAAACTCTATTATATAAGCTGGATTAATAAAATCTAAATGGCGGTGACCTGACTGCACTTCAAGAATTATTCCAAGTCTTAAATTAGGTCTGGTTCTTACATGGTATCAGAAATTTCGGTTAAAGTTTCGTGAAAAACGGACAGCAGTAGCCGAAGCCTACATGGTAACTATTTGAGAAAGGGGGTAAAATTTCACCAAGCAAGACTTGAAGTAGTATTTTTCAGACCTTGGATCACGACCCATTAATGAGTTGCTGAATCAGTGTAATGGGTTTTGATCTAGCACTTGGCTAGAAGATGGAATGTATCACGAGAAGTGAGAGTGAATGTCGTTTTGTCAAACTTTTACACACATGCAAATGTTTTCTGGATCACACTGTAAAAGGTATTTCTAACTGCACGTTGTGGTTAAAAATGTCTGACAGTCCCCCGCACAGGAAACGTGGAGAAGGAGCAGAAATGAGCGAGCACCAGGGCACTGGTCCTGGTGAACACCGCACACTGCGAACACCTCCTGCAGTATCGTTCAGAAGAATGGTACCTGAGCATCAGGCTAGGAAATCCTCAAAGAGGTTTTAATGTCTTTCATTTGATACTTATGCAGAACCTGGGGACTTTCTAAATTTTTATTACGAAGTCTGGATATGCTAGTGATGAAGTTCAGACACCAAATTCAGAATCAAAAATTCAAAACAAAGTAATCTGCAAAGCTCCAAACATAAGTGTATCACTTTGTTCGAGAACTTGCATCTCTCTCTTTCTTTATGTGGATCAGAAAACAGTACAAAAGGACGACACTACCCAACTTGTTTTCACTATGGTGGTAAATCCCACTGGGCCTTTAATTTCAGTGTCATCTTTAAGACTCTGTCAGATGCCAGATGAATGGATAAAGAAGAGGTATATATATATA
>NW_020185337.1:2606905-2660200 GCF_003031525.2 Neophocaena asiaeorientalis asiaeorientalis | reverse complement strand
TATATATATATATATATATACACAATGGAATATTACTCAGCCATAAAAAAGAATGAAATAATGCCATGTGCAGCAACATGGATGACCCTGGAGATTATCATACTAAGTGAAGTAAGTCAGACAGAGAAAGACAAACACCATATGATATCACTTATTTGTGGAATCTAAAATATGATATAAATGAACTTGTTTACAAAACAGAAACAGACACACAGACACAGAAAACAATCTTATGGTTACCAAAGGGGAATGGGGGAGGAAAGGATAAATTAGGAGTATGGGATTAACAGATACACACTACTATACATAAAACAGATAAACAACAAGGATCTACGATATAGCACAGGAAACTATATTCAGTATCTTGTAATAACCTATAATGGAAAAGAATCTGAAAAAGAATATATGTATATAGAGTCACTTTGCTCTATATATAGAATCTGTCAGAGAACCCCATACTGTCTTTCCTTACAGAACTGAAACGCCAAGAGCAAACTGCAGGACAAAAAATATATTTACGCTTATGCCTCAGAGACAAACTTCTATTTTCTGTCTTTACCCAGGACTTCGATTTCTACTGTGATAGTTTGTTGTTAAACAGCATTATGGTTCTCAGTTTGCAAGAACAGAGTGCAGACACTGATGCCCCTGAAAGGTAAGGGCTGGCCCATCAAGACACACTTTAACTACAATATAACCTTTTGTTAATAAAGAAAATACAAGGACTGTGTGCCAGTTTATGACAGGCCATAAGGAATACATACATATGGCCACAATTACAGATAGTGAAGATTTTTAAACTGTCTTATAACTAGCAATGGAATCAGAAGTCATTTTCTTTTTTTAAACAATCAATAAAATGATTCAAACCCACACTGAGAGTGTACACTGAAAACACTCAGAATCAGTCTAGCACTTCTGGGTCTTCAAAGAGCTTTCACATCCTATTGTCCAGTGCAGCTCTGGAAGCAGGAGACCTGGAATCTAGTTAGTTATATGCCCTGGCATAAATTTTTAGAATTTTTTCTACGCTTCACTTCTTTGTATGAAAAATAAGATAATAATTACTGATTTGCTAATATTCAAGGTTATTTAGGTAACAAGAGTTAAGGGGTTAAAGGCTTTAAAAAAGTGCTTCTCAATTGTGGGGCAGTTTCATCAAGATAATAGTCTTTATGTGCCAAATAGAATTGCAGAGAAGCTTTAGGGGGAAAGAAAAACAGAAATGCAAACTTTCCTATTTCAATTCCATTTCCTCTGGAGAAAATAACCCAGATGTTATTAAATGATCTTTTCAGCCCAAGCTGCAGGGTAATCCTTTAGCACTCTTGAAAAGCTTCCAAGTAAAATTGAAAATGAGATCCTTTTCAGAGTTTGTGTCTCCTATGAAACTCTTTGGAGAGTATGAAGATAATTTTTAGCCTCTTTAGGAAGATGTAACAGTCATATTTCCTTTCTTGTAATATTGTAACATTATTTACATAGCCGTTCCTTTCAAGAACTCTTTTCCTTTTCACACATAGCAGGGAAACTGTTACCTTATAGAATGGTGGTAATATCAGTCACTGAGCAAAAGACTCATAGGAACTTAAAACTGGAAGGAATCTCAAGTATCATCTCTTCCATCTTCTCATTTTACAGATTTGGAAATTGAGGCTGATAGCAGTTAAGTGATTTGTTCAGCTTTTGGTGAGAGAACTGCAACTTGAATCCCAACTAGAATCAGGTATGTATTCTTTCCACTCTTTCCAGAATCCTATGTCTATCAAAAAGCTATATGCTTTTTGCTTAACGCATAGTTTCTTATCACAGCTCAGCTGTGTAACTGCAAGCGTAGACTCATAATGAAGTTCAATGTGAGGGAAAGATGCCTTGATTGGTCTTTGTACACAAATGTCTATAAATGGTAAGACCCATAGTGGACTTTTAATACACATTGATCACGACACTCTATTTAAAACTTAAAGAGCATTCTTTCAATTCAGAAAAGCTTTTGGACACAAACAACTGGTCTCACAACTGATTGCCAGTTGTCAGTTGACATGCTCTAGGAGTATATGCTTTCATTTTGCCATTTGGAAACATGAAAAACTAATATAAACATACACTCACTTAAGGATCTCAAACATCCTTAAACATTCTCTTTCTAGGAACAGTGAGAAAGCTTTCTATATATATTAGAACTCTAGATACCAAAGGATTTGAACACTCAAGAGAAAAAGATAAATAAAATAAAAGTAAAATACTAATTCCACAGGGTCCCTCGGATCGAATTTCTTTTGTGATGAGCTCTGTTGACTGAGTGAGCACTGAACCGTTGGTAACTAGGGTGCAAGCTGTTCTCCCACCTCTGCTATGTAAAGTGTCTTCTCATCATTATACAAAAATCACCATCAAACTAGAAAACAATTTGGGAGAGTTCATGGCTTTTGGAGCAACCCACAGCCAGTAATGCTGTCTTGACAAAATATAATTATCTCCAACCCTGAGGTGCAACTACAGGAGAGCAGCAAACAAGCCCTGTAGTATTGTTTCAGATGAAGCATAGTGAAAGCTCTGCACTTCCTCCGGGCCTCCGCTTTCTTCCTGAACGAACTCCAGGGAATGGCATCATGTCAGGCTTTCCAGATGGATTATGTGAAGCCATAGCTCAATGTCATTTTCAATAGGAAGCCTCATAATTAAAGGTCAAATAGTCACTTCATCTGCAATCAATCAGTAGAAAAAGTACTAATACGAAGAACTAATCTATCAATGGCAAATGCACTAATAAAAGCAATGAATCAAATTCAGCATATGTGTAGATGCAAGTACATTGAAGAGACTGAGACAGGGCAAAAGCAAGAACAAAAAAATAAGTGTATGTACAAGAGAACTTTCAGAAGGCTTCTCAAAGCCAGAGTTTTCATCTTCGGTTCATTAGTTACCTGGGTATCACCGGGCCTGCAATAATTTATTCTGAAATACAAATACAAATACAAATACAAATACAAATACAAATACAAATACAAATACTGGATATAATAATAAAAAATGTTATTTCATAGGGCTTTCTTAATGTATTCTATTTGAGATGTTATGTGTGTGTGTGTGTGTTTAAAATCACTAGAAGAAATATTTTGACAGTGATCACAAAAGGGATAGATATATTTTCTACATGCCAAATAGATGCATTTTAATCTGTTGTATTTCATCTTGAAGTAAGAGCAGTATAACTCTGAGTGATATTACCTGAAATTTGCCCCCTGCTTTCTGGAATATGAATTCTTCACACTTATTGTGATGTTCTTTCATTGCTATGCAGATGAGAAGTTCCATTAGGATAATTGTCGGCCTGTAGCTCAGGTCACTGCCAGGCATATCCTCTGTACCAGAGATGTCAGGTCACCAGTAGAAACATGAATTGGATCTTGTGAAAACTGATACACTAAATTTATAGGGCTTAACAAGTCCATTCAAGCAACAGGACCCAAACACCCCTTGCTGTATGTAGAAATAAGGGTGCTCCTGGGACAAGGGTGATCCGTGCCATCTCACTGAGATAAGGAAGCAGCAAAGAGGTCATTTTTATAAATGCTACCTAGGAGATTGCAGGCAGGAAGCCAGGTCTGATCCCAGCATGATAGAATAGCCTAGCTCGAAGTAAAATTCCCTAATCTAAGAGCTACGGAAACAGGCGTGGGGATGTCTCAGTGGAAGAGTCAGGATGAGTATTTAGGTCTTGCAATTCCAAGAAAGCATAGGTCTACCGTGTTATGGAAATAACTAAGGATTTACACTACGATGGTTACTTAGATACCACATTAGTATTTTACTGGGGGGCCCAAGTATCTATTTCATGGGCGAACATTGCAAAAGCAAAATGCAAAAGCAGAAGTCCAAGTTAACCCAAACATTTTTAGCACAACAGCTACTTTTGATCGACGTTCAGAGCACCTGTTTGCCTGAAAATTAGAAAGCATCAAGGACAGAAGGATATGGCTTTGAGATTAAAAAAATGAAAAGAAAAAAAAAAGATAGGATGGGTAGGTATTCTGCTTACAGAAAAGAAAAGAATACTGATCACAGTGCAGTATGCTTCTCGGGTAGCATACTCGGGTTCACCACCGCCAGCTCCAAGCACAGGAGAAAATCATGGAGAAACAAACACAACCCATTTTGGTTGTCCTGACAAAAGCAAATCCTAGGGGTGGGGCAGGTTTGAAAGGCCACTGCAGAAATGCGGAAGCATATGTGGTACAGCCAGGACTCAGCATCTGCTCTAACGACACAGGCTCTTTTGGTCCCTGACTCGTGACCTCTGAGGTGCCTGGCAGCGTCCGCCTCTGGCCTCCCTACCTTTGTAACAGCCCCTTCCTTTTCAAGAGACCTGGAGCACCGGGTATCACATCACAACGACCGCATGCAGGAGGAAGTGCAAGATGATTTCTCTGAGGTCAACAGTTAAACCACACCTGTTACATGAACATCTACGGGACCGGGGTCAGGCGACTGGAACCCTGGGAATGGTAATACCGTCATAACCAATACAGTTAATAATAACTAATAACAGCTGCTGCTTTAAGGGTATGTGTTATGCGCCAGGCAGCACACTGAGCTCTCTAGGTGGGCACTCTCATTTCGTCCACAGCAATCCACACACAGCACAATTACTGAACACATTCTGTCATGTACTGACTTGTATTAGGTACAAGTCCTGTGCTGGGTACTTAACAAATTTTATCTTTAATCTTTACAGCAGCCTTAAGGATTAAGAAAAGGTAAGAAAATGGCTTACAAAGTGAGAAAGCTAAGGTTCAGGGAGCTTGAGTGATTTGTCCAGGATCACAAAATCAGGACTGAAATGTGGCTTCCAAAAAGCTCTTTCAAATTCTATTTGGTGATGATTATAAAGAAAACCTAACAGTCATAATGCAACGTATGGACAGTATATATATATTTTTTCTTCAAATAAGCTGAACCCCTAGATAGCAATTGCTTCTTTAAGAGTAGGTCCAATTTCTAAATCATTTCCCAAACTTTGCAAGACTGAAAATAATTCTATCAGACAAATATGTTTGGGGCTAGTAAAACCATTATGAAATCTCTTCGTTTCCTAGTTTACAGACTGAACTTTAACACGAGCAGACTTAGAGCAATGTCATTCTCTTTAGTCAGTCACACGTCAAAATGTAATAGAATTTTTAAAACTAGTTTTACCACAATGTGCCTACTACCCCAAGGAGTTTGTTAATGATGTATATTTCAATAAAGTTTCTCATTACTTAATGACTTTTAATGACTAAAAACATGGATTCCAGATGTCTTGGACAGGTTATTGGGATAATGTCATTAAACTGGATAAAGCTAAGTAGAAAATAGCACTTTTCTTGATCTATTTTTGTCCATTAAATACGTACTTATTTCATTTTAGGTGCTGATCAGATTGAGTTAATGATAACTATGTCGTGTTTCTTTATAGAAATAACATTCTGAAATGAACTTCAAACTAATGTCAATATCAAACTAGAGTAATAACATTATTTCCACCTTGCTCCAAGCTTCCAGAAAATATAAGGTGACATTTCCCAGGGGTCACTCTAGAGCCTTCCAAAACCAAGTTTGTGCTCATTGCACCCCCCGCCCCCAACTACACACCCCCAGACTTTTAGCATGGACATTCTACATTGAAAATCTTCGATGAGAATCGAATACGTGATTACAAATAAAGTTAAATCCTACACTATTAAATTTAGGCCCTCAAAAATGGGTTCAATCCAGTGATGGTATTTCAAAGCTATGACCCATCCTCACTTTGCTATTGTTCTTTAGGTCACAGAGTGGAAAATACCCCCATTCCATTTAATTTGAAGAGTTGTTTGAATTTCAAAATCATAAGATGCAATTATCTGAGGGTAATATTAAGTTGGTTTTTAAGTCTGTGGGTCACTTACCCAATGTGAGGGATTTGTGTGTAGAACAGAACATGACAGCCACAGTGTCTGCTGGTGTGAAACCTGAATTATTCCTAGTGGCAAAAGAAAAAAAGTGTTTTACAAATAAAAAGCATATTTAATACATCCTCAATCAAATGTAGTACCTACCTTTGTGCTAACATCCCTTTGATCAGTCCTGGTGACAGAAGTTAATTCTATACCCAAATGTACAGAAATGTCCAAATTTCTTTTTAGAGAATAATTTCTGAGTCGTTTATCCATGAAAAGGAGACAGTCTTAAAAATGTGTGGTGGAGGTCTTCTAAAATTACATATGTAATCAGCTTGTGGCAAGACTTTATAAAAATCACGCAGCAAGGAAAGTTAGCACAGTCCCTAGGCTATCACTTGATTTTAACCCAGTGGCTTGAAAAGAGTTAATGTATTTCAAAAAGGCTTCCCTCAAGGAGCAACACATCCCTCTGGCAGCAAACAACGGCCTTTGAGAAATACACGGTATGAACAAAAGTTTACCATCATATGTTTTAGTAAAAATAATAAATTACCAATTTTCATCCGTTACTATGTATCAGGTGTTCCCTTAAGGTCTTTGCATACAAAGACAAAAACCCTATCAGGTAGGCAGTACAATATCATTATTTACAGATGAGAAAACTGAGGCACACAGAAGTTATGTAACCTACCCAGGACCCCATAGCTAGGAAGTGACAGAGCCAGGATTTAAATCAAGTCTGGCTCCTGTGCCTGCGCTTAACTGCCATTGTTTTATTGTTATATGTTAAGGATAAAAAAAATCTTGCGTAGTCAAAATCCATTAAATGTTATGGGGATCAGTACTGGTGAATATCATATTCAGATTTCCTATTTTAGATCATAAAGATTTAGAGAACCAGGAACCAAAAAGGTTAGAAATGTAAGTATTATTACTGCATCCTTGATATGTTAGAAACTATTCCTTCCTGCACCATCAGTGTTTGAAGATATAGTGAGTCTGTTCATTCCCGCCCTGAACTCAGACAAGAGGGCTAGCAAATGGAAAAACGTTCTAGAACCCGACTGCATGCATATAGTTGTAGATGTAACAATCTAACCAATTGTCAAGGATGTCTAAAGAAAGAGACCCCACCGTTTCCCTTAGTAACCTCATCCTTGTATACAACTTTCACTGGCAGAAAAAGCTTCCCTCAGCAGATCCCACATCCTGTTTCTTTGTCATGTACTCACTGGAGGGGAGCAGGACCCTCTCCTCCACCACCTGCTCCTCTGTACATATGTTAAGAGAATATTTAAATTGCCCTTTAGTCTCCTCTCCTTTGAAAAATCATGTAAGCTCATGCTTCCTAACCAGTCTTACCTGCAGCCGTTTTTTTTGTTTGTTTTTTTTTTTAAATAACATCTTTCCAAACTGAATTTTTGGTGTCTCACCTCAGTTGAAAGAGAAGGAGGGAGGGAGACAGAGAGAGAGAGAGAGAGAGAGAGAAAGGGAGAGAGAGTCTCTAGAGAGGATGTTTTGGTTCTGAAGGGGAGGATGATCTCAAGCTTGGCAGGGGGGTAGGGGATGATGATGAAGCCTGTAGAGAACTTCTTGGAGGAAATTACAATTGAGCTAGGCTTTAAAGAACAGGTTTAGACATGCGCAGATGCGGATTTTAGGTAAGGGAGAGCAGAAGGGAAGCATGCAAGTGCAGGCGGCAGTTGGCAAAGCGCAGACTCTCCAGGCTGACTTGTGCACTCCCTCACGTCCAGGAGCGTGGACTCCGTAAGATAGGATAAGGGGAACTACTGAAGGACATGGGACAGTAGAATGGCATGGTCAGACCCGTTCTTAAGGAAGAGTAGTCACACAGCCCAGTATAAGGCTAAGTTGATGAGCCCAGGCAGGGAGCAGAAAGCTATGAGGGCCTGAAGAATCACAGTGAGTACAGGAGCTGGTGGTAAGAGACATGAAGATAGAATTAGAAGAACTTGGCAACTGGCAACTTCTACGAAATATTCCCTCCCAGCAGCTTAAGAGCACAGGCAGTGCGGGAAACACATTGGAATTTAAATCCAGACCATCCTTTTGCTTAGATATAAAATGGGGATAATACTGTCTGCCTCTTAGGGTCATTGTGAGGATAAATGCCAATGTCTGTTAAGAACTGGGCACATAGCAAGTGTTTAAAAATGCTAGTTTAGGGCTTCCCTGTTGGCGCAGTGGTTGAGAGTCCGCCTGCCGATTCAGGGGACACGGGTTCGTGCCCTGGTCCGGGAAGATCCCACATGCCGCGGAGCGGCCGGGCCCGTGAGCCATGGCCGCTGAGCCTGCGTGTCCAGAGCCTGTGCTCCACAACGGGAGAGGCCACGACAGTGAGAGGCCTGCGTACCGCAAAAAAAAAAAAAAAAAGCTAATTTACACTTTTATTGTTATTGTTGCCTTGAGAGAAGAGAGATCGAAGAGAAATTAGAAACTTTGAGAGAATTATCAAAGCATTAATGGAAACAAGGAAGCCCAGTAGGGTCTGGGCAGGAGACCCAGGAGTTGAGGTTTAAGTTTACTGAATTTGCAGTAGTGAAGGGGGCTGTGTTTTCAAGAAATCTGGTGAAGAGAAGAAAAGGGCCATGGAGACGAACCTGTTTATACATAGAAAGTGATGATACAGCAGGTAGAAATAATGGACGAAACCACATCCTCAAAGGGGCCTGAGAGGATGAGACTGAGATTGGCCGGAGAGAAGTGTCCTACAGTCTGAGAGGCTGTGAGCTGGAAGCAAAAGAAGACAAGGTGAGTAAAAAATACAGAAAATTTTCAGGTGGAGAATAAGAAAGTGGAGGAAATCTGCATCAGAGAGTTTACTTTCTGTGCAAAGCGTGAGGCACTTCATTCATCTAGAGAAGTCTGAGGGAATACTGAGGCCTGAGAAAAACTTGACATAAGCAGACTGGGGAATATGACCTACGGTCAATTCACAATGAATAAAAAATGTCTCCAGGAATGAATGCCCAGCTGTGATTGTGGAACACGTGGCAGAGCCAGCTGGCCTAGTCCGGGGTCTTTCTCCGGCAATGCTCTGGTGTCAATAACACTGCAAAGGCCTTTGAGGGGTTCGGCTGCCCTTGTTTGCAACCAGTTGTTGCTGCATCTGGATTTAGGCAGTTTGGTTTTCTTCCAAGGGAGTCCGGCAGTACACTTCTTCTTTGGTGAACGCTGTTCTGCTTGACCCATTTCTAATGTGTCTAGATCTCTCTGGCCAAGAAAGCTCTGATTTAATCTGGAGCTGGCTGCCATGTTGGAGCAGCATTTCCAGTGTGGCGAAAGAGGATGTTTGCAAGATATGCTTACTTGTCCTCTGCTCCGGGGTAAGGAGACCGAAGGTAAGCCCACACGATGTGGGTTGGAACACTGCCCTAGGGTCCTACTGACACAAAGCCCTTCAGTGGGGAGAGAGAATCAGGACGTAAAGATGGAATGTTTGAGGTTAAAAACAATATTCCATCTCAATAGGGCTGACTTATACTCTATGTCTACAGTAACAGACTGTTCCACATCACAGGTCTTGGAGAAGCCAGCAGAGAACGTGCTCACTTAACCTTCCATCCAATATAAGGAGGAAGAGGATGAGGATGGTGAGTAACCACAGCAGTAAACATTAAAGAAATTTTTTTCTATCATATATATATATTTTAATTGAAGTATAGTTGATTTGCAGTCAACAATTTTTTTTTTTTTTTTGCCGTACGCGGGCCTCTCACTGTCGTGGCCTCTCCCGTCACGGAGCACAGGCTCCGGACGCGCAGGCTCAGCGGCCATGGCTCACGGGCCCAGCCGCTCCGCGGCACGTGGGATCTTCCCAGACCGGGGCACGAACCCGCGTCCCCTGCATCGGCAGGCGGACTCTCAACCACTGCGCCACCAGGGAAGCCCTGCAGTCAACATTTATTGAGCACTTTGCTAAGCACTTTGCATCCAGTTCTTCTTTCTTCGTAGAACAGCCTTACACGGTAACAGTATTTTGGTCTTGTTTTTCCGAAAAGGGATCTTGAAGCACAGTTGCCTCAAGTCACACAGCTAATAAGGAGGCTGCCCCAAATTGTGAAGACAAGTTTGCCTTCTGAGAAGAACATTATAAAAACTCAAAACCATAACCAAAATCACCACACAATTTAGTGGATGAGAGCAGCCATCCTGGTAACTAACCCTCCCTCACCCATGCTCTGTTCAGGGGTGGTTAAATGGTGAAATGTCATGACAACACACAGAAGAACAAAGTATCCCATACATTATATTAAGTGATAATGGCTATAATTATTTTCAGTGATTATCATCTCTACTGTGCTCACATTCTTGAAAGGAATCACATTACTATTTATTTTCAAACTCTACCTTATCTCTATTTAATATTGATTTTCTTTTTATCTTGTTTTTATAATTCTTTTGATTACTTTGGCTTCCCTCGAGATGTTTATTTCCTTTTCTTCCCAACTGGTATTTTTATTCTCGCACAAAGCTTTCATTCAGTGTTTTCCACATAATATTTATTTTGCCTTCCTTTGAGTACCCACAAAGGAAAATATGTCAAAAGGTTTTACTAGCAGAATTACAGAATGTGGAGCAGAAAGGGTCCTCTGAGATAGTCCCGTCTAAGCCCACTGTTTTTACAGGGGGATACTTCCACGTGAAATACTTTCCTTTGTTAACCTCTGTACCTGTGTGGCTTTTTTTTTTTTTTATAACAGAACATGGTTTAAAAATCTTTACCTGGGCTTCTCATCTTCTTTTTTTTGAAATTTTATTTCATTTTTTTTATACAGCAGTTTCTTAGTTATCTATTTTATACATGTTAGTGTATATATGTCAATCCCAATCTCCCAGTTCATCCCATCACCCCCCCCCAACCCTGCTTTCCCCCCTTGGTGTCCATACGTTTGTTCTCTACATCTGTGTTTCTATTTCTGCTTTGCAAACCGCTTCATCTGTACCATTTTTCTAGATTTTATATATATGCGTTAATATACAATATTTGTTTTTCTCTTTCTGACTTACTTCCCTCTGTATGACAGTCTCTAGGTCCATCCATGTCTCTACAAATGACCCAATTTCATTCCTTTTTATGGTTGAGTAATATTCCACTGTATATATGTACCACATCTTCTTTAACCATTCATCAGTCGATGGGCATTTAGGTTGCTTCCATGACCTGGCTATTGTAATTAGTGCTGCAATGAACATTGGGCTGCATGTGTCTTTTTGAATTATGGTTTTCTCTGGGTATATGCCAGTATTGGGATTGCTGGATCATATGGTAATTCTATTTTTAGTTTTTTGAGGAACCTGCATACCGTTCTCCATAGTGGCTGTGTCAATTTACATTCCCACCCGCAGTGCAAGAGGGTTCCCTCTTCTCCACACCCTCTCCAGCATTTGTTGTTTGTAGATTTTCTGATGATGCCCATTCTAACTGGTGTGAGGTGATACCTCATTGTAATTTTGATTTGCATTTCTGTAATAGTTAGTGATGTTGAGCAGCTTTTCCTGTGCCTCTTGGCCATCTGTATGTCTTCTTTGGAGAAGACCTTCTTAGATCTTCTGCCCATTTTTTGATTGTTTGCTTGTTTTTTTAATATTGAGCTGCATGAGCTGTTTACATATTTTGGAGATTAATCCTTTGTTGATTTGTTTGCAAATATTTTCTCCCATTCTGAGGGTTGTCTTTTCATCTTGTTTATAGTTTCCTTTGCTGTGCAGAAGCTTTTAAGTTTCATTAGGTCCCATTTTTGTCTTTACTCGTTTTAGGAGACCTTGTCTATCACCAGCTGTGTGGCACTAAACAAGTTACCCAGAGCTCTGGCTTAGTCGGCCCATCTCTGAAATGGCTAGGAGACTTCCCAGGAGTAACAATGCTCCTCTTCTCTCCTTCCCTCCCTTTCTCCCTCTCCTGCCCTCCAGGTCACCCTCCTTCCCTCCCAGGACTATGGCCTGAGGCTGAATGAGACATCTGGTTGAAAATGTACTGATAAGGGCTAAAGCACCTAATGCAAATATTTATATTTGTTTTCTTCCTTTTCCTTTTATTAATAGTTTCTTTTGTCACTCTAGGGATACTCTAGGTTTCTATTACTCTAGTTATCAATCTACCAAACTATCTTGTATATACTTTTTTAAAAGGCTCCCAATTACTGCTTTATTTTTCTAAGCTTTTTCAACTTTTTTATTCTACCTTTGAAGCTTCTGAAAGTTGCAGAAAGCTTAGGTCACTATGGACAGTGGACTCTTGGTTTGATGAATCAACTCCCCATTCCTAGCAACTGTGACAGAGAAACGTCCAAAAGAATATATTGCAAAACTAGAAATGCTAATTCTCTCTCTTCCATAATTAGTTTTTGAAATAACATACGCTACTGTGATATAGCAAATATTTTACAGTAGCTAACATTTCTTGAGCACTTACTATATACTAGGTATTATGCTGAGGGCTTTATGTGCGTATTATTTAATTCTCCAAATGACCCTATGAAATAGGTACTACTACTATCTCCATTTTATCAATGAGGAAACTGACAAAAGTTACAAAGTTATTAAACAGGATTGAAACTTAAGTCTGTCTGACTCCAGAGTTGGAATTTTTAACCCTGATGCTCTTCTGTGGACAGATAAATGAGAACACAGAATAACAACTCTCAAATGTATTTTAAATATTCAAAGTAGAAGAGGCTCCCCTGCCAGACACAATGACATGCTACACAATGGTAACATGTCAGGTCTGTAAACCTAAGAAATATTAACCAGGTAAACAAGTGTTGCAGGGAAGTTGAATTTTCTAGGCTGGGTCTCTCCTGGTTTATGCTAAACTTCCACCATCAGAGGTCAGTGGCATGCTGTACAAAAAAAGACAGACCGATTTCTATGTTGAGATTTTTGTCTCCGGATATCTGGATTGGTTTTAGCTTTACTGAATTGGCAAGTAAAAGAAAAGAAAAAACCCACCACAGGCCAATTTCACTAATTTTAAGAAGGAAGGAACAAAAAGTAGGAAAAGAAAAAAACTCAGAGAATAAACCAATGGGTCCTAGTTCTAACTCTTGGTATCTTTGACTAATTTGTGTGTGTGTGTGAACTTGGAGAATCCAATTATATGCTCTCTACAAATTCCCCAACCAAAACGAGGATTGTGAACATTAAAAGTAACTGAAGTAGTTTAGTGCAGTGGGAAAAGCACGGGTAAATTCTTTTGGAAATGTCAAATGGAGATGAATTTCAGTTCTAAGTGCAGTATTTGCCATCTGATTTTGGGTAAGTTACTAAACTACTAAAATCTGATTTTAGGCAAGTCCCTAAACTACTCTAAGTGTGGGTCATCACCTGCAAAATAGCAACAAAAATGCATAGTAACCTAGTCTTTTGCTGTCAGACTTACACAAAATAACGTATGCACAATCCCTAGCACAGTGCCTGGCACAGAGTAGGGTTCAATAAATGTTGGTATTTTTCATTCCTCCAATAAAATCCTCAAGTGTTATGGGGTCTTCCAGCATGAAAACAGAATGTGAAAATCATAAATTTTGTCTAATTGAAACATCTCCAAATTTTAATGGCATATTTTGGGGCTACACAACCACTACCCAGGAGCACGATTACAGCTACTCCATATTCTGTTGTTTACCAAAGAACAGGCATGTCTGGCAGTGGGCCAAGCAAGTTCAAGACACAACAGAACTTTAGTGAAGGCAGAATAAGGCAGAATAGAAGGGCCTCAAAACCACAAGGCTTTGTGAAAGTCCAGCCTACTCCATGCTGACAATTCTCACTTAGAATTCAACTAGTTGTGATACTCCCCTCCCCCAGCCCTCCTTCAGCAATCCCAGCAGTGGCTGTTCTGTGCTTTTCAAGGAATTTTTCAGTCACTGACAGTCTGATACGATAGGATGACTGGGTCTGAGGATTACTTCGGCCACAAGGACCAGCAAACAAACAGCCAGCGGAAGGCAAACATCTTTTCGAAGGTGACCTAACAAGCCATTTACAAAAAGAACTTTAAAATAGCTCCTACTCTCAGACTTACCCAATTAAGTCACATTTTCTCTGTGACTTAATGGCTCCAGGCTCTACTCTTACTTCATAAATCACAACCACAAGCCTGGGAAAATGCTTCAAATTACACCAATCAATAAATTTTTATTGACTGTTTACAACTGGCCTCGTGCTATAGCAAGTGCTCTAAGAGCCAAGTGCCTAATGTGAGGCCTGAGCCATCCACGCTCTGACGCTATTTCAGGCCCCATAAACAACGCAGGCCCCTTCCCTTGTGGCAGCTCATTGCCAGCACCTGGCATTCAAGGCCCTCACAATCTGGCCCAAACTTACTTTTCCAGTTACTATTATTATTTTTAACTTTCCTCTACTCCTATTGTTCCACCAGGTCATTGTGTGTGTGTGTGTGTGTTTGCATGTCTACATTTGCTTTACTATTTCTTCTTCCAAGAACTCCCTCTTTGCATCTGTGTTTGCTGAATAATTAGCTATTCTTTATGACTCATGTCAAATCCCATCTCCTCCATGGAGTCTTGTTCTACCACTCTCTTTGGGAGTGCCTTCTTCTTTGAATTGACTCCAGGTTGTGTTACTGTCACACTAAGAGAACACTCAGTTACCAATGCATATATCTAGTCTATAAACTCATACGGGATCAAAATCATTATTTGTGGTATTCACTGTGGTAACTTTCTCCTACCAAAGGCTTAAGTCATATCTGTTGAATGTATAATACTGGTGGAAGAAGTGACGCTTTAAGAACAGGAAAGATGAACTAGGACATGGAGACGAATTTTGACATGGGGTCAGCCTAAGCAAGGGACAGAAATGAGAATGCTCGAGGTTCTTCCAGGGAACAGCAATGATTTTTACCTCAACCTAAAGCTTAGATAGTGTGAATGCTAGTAGTGGTTCACTTAGCCCCCCAAAATGAACCTGATTCTGCAGGCACTGGCTGACCATTGAAGGTCTCTGAACAGGAGACCTATTATCAGGACTCTGAGTTATTGGAAGCAGTATGAAATACACAAGAAAAGTTCAGTCTGGAAATGAAGAATAACAGTAAGACATGCATGGCAACAGTCTAGGGAGAAAGAGGCAGCGAGAGCCTGAATTAGGGAAGAGACTTGGAAAGCACTGAGGTAGGATCAAGACATTGAAAAAATAATAATGTGAAGGATTCCACTCTGAGTAACTCCGTGGATGGTAGTTCCATTAAAAAATATGAGAGAAAGAGGAAGTACTGGGGGAAAAGATTAATTCCATTTTGAATATTTTGAGTTTAGTGCAGTGGAAAAAGCACGGGTGAGTGTGAGGTCTTGTTAAGACAGTCAGGTGAAGATATCCAAATGGTAAGTGACGAGCAGTGCCAGAGCTCCAGAAAACAGTGCAGTGGAAGCTCTAGGCTTCATCCGCAGGAAGCTGAGAGCTCGAGCCAGCAGAACGGAGGAGGCCGCCTCCGCACAAAATGTGAATAATGAAACGCGGGCCAAGAACAGATCCTTTGGTAACTTCTACAACTTGAGGGTGGCAGGAGCAAGATACGACAGTCGGGAGACAGGAGACCAAGTAGAAGAATGTAGGGGCCTGGAAGCCAAGTAAAGAGCATGATTCGTCAATGAGGAAATTAACAACAAGAGATACCAGATCACTTACCTCGTTGAAAAGATGAATGTTAAAAGCATAAAACTCAGCTGAATGGAACAGACTGAAGAAAAAACAAAAAGATTAAATCTAAATTAGCACTGTAAAATCAGTATCTGTAACATACTTACTGGTATGCTTCCTTTAATCTGAAACTTATGGGAATTCAAATAGAAAAATAAACAAACGGATAAGTGAAACACACACACACTGCTAAACTGACAGAATCATTTAAACTAGTGGGACTCAACTTGTTCTTTTTATTTTATTTTTTCCATGCCTCGCAGCATGCGGGATCTTAGTTCTCCAACCAGGGATCGAACCCGGGCCCCCTGCAGTGAAAGCGCACCTGGGCCCCCGGCAGTGGAAGCGTAGAGTCTTAACCGCTGGACTACCAGGGAAGTCCCTCAACTTGTTCTTAGTGAAGATATCCTCAGATATAACCTATGATATTTGCTACTCGGGGTAACTCTAAAACCCTCTTTGATTTAAAGTTTGGTTATTTGTTCAATTTCGGAAGAGCTGGTTTGTACTATGAATAATAGCAAATAGCATAAATGTGGTAGCATATAACATATATTTTGGAATGACTCATGTTGACTTTAATAAGAAAACATTCTTTGATATTATAATTACCAAAGTAATCTTTGGTATTACTGGGTAAATAGAACAAAAGGTTTTGGACTCTAGCAGTTACTTGCATTTTATAGCCTGCTGCTTCTTAAAATGAAACGATATGACTTTGGGTATATTTTAATAGAAAACATTATGTAAATAGTCACATTTGAACCAATGCAGCCAATCACTATACTTAGAAAATGACAATACCATAGATTATAAATCCTACTTTTAATTCACAATAAAGGGTAAGATTAGCTTCAAGTTACAATAAAATAAATTGGCAAAAAAGTGCTCAATCTAGCATTTGAATTTGACAGATATTATGGCTTCTTTCATCTGGCATCAACTATTGTAAATCAGGCATAAAAAACAAAGGAGATCATGTCATAAGTGCATGACTGATGTCTTTCTAAAGAACAGATGCATACGATAAAGTCACCGAGTCCGTACGTGCAACACAAAAGGAAGTATTCTTTTCTAAGCAAATGAATATTGGCAATGAATTTAGGGACCACAGATGGCTTGGCTTTGCTAGTGAGGAGGCTGAGGAGATAGCAAGGGTATCCCATCTTCCAACTTACTTATGAACAGTATGAGAATAAGACTGAATCTATCCAGGTCGATATCTGGGTTCGAGAACGTGTCACAGAAGGTTGTGTAGATTATCACGAGGAGCACGCTGCTGCTGACAGCACCAAAAGGAGGCTTCTTTCTTTCAAGCCAGTCCTTGATGTACCTTCGGACAATCTGAAACACAGAGACCAACAGTTTGCCTCTTTTCAGAAGTGGACGCAGTTGAATTGGGCATTGCAAAGTGATTCTGACAGCAGAAAGACATAAAGGAAAGAGAATAATTTGGAGGATGGCCATAGGGGATTTCAAAGCTTCCCTGCCACACCACTCTTCTCCTGGGGAATTTAACATTTGTAGTGCAACTTCCACCGGTGTCCATGAGGACAGTATATTTTCCACTGCATTCAAATCCATCCTTAATCATGCCAAATGCTCTTTGCTAGCTGTCACTGAGACATGCCCATTAAGCCTCCCCAAAGTTTATCTCTTCTGCTGATCCTAATGGATGTGTGTAATTATCACAGTCCCCTTTGCCTCGATGGACAATTCCAAGTGCAACTTTGGGAATCTTAACAGTCTGACATCTTCAAGAATTTCAAGACAGTAGATAATCGAAAATGATCCATGGAACATATTAATATTTAAAATGCTAGCAATGCACCAGAAGTTTTTAATTAAATTATAACTCATGCTTGAAAAGCAAAAGTGCATGTGTTGTGGGAGTTTAAATAATTCAGACTCTGAATACCTAGAGTTTTTGTGAATCCAAAGGCCATTTGCATGCTTTTAGAATTCCAGAATTAACACTTAAAAATGAATAAACCTGTCCTAACTTTCCTACAAAAGGATGAGTGAAATATGAAGTTATATGGCAATCCTCTCATATTTTAAAATCAAGTCAGATATTTCAAATCAGGACAGCCTGAACATTGGCGATAACTTTAAGTCTGGATATGAAAGTGAACCACTCTATTTAAAACCTTTGGCTTTTGGAAGAAGCTGAACAAACCCGATAATGAAGACTAGAGTTGAGAGACATTAAGTTTTGAGTCACTCATTATCCTGCATAATTGAACATGAGATTTCACAACAGGCTGAATTACCATGATCCATTAGCAATAATGAGGTCAGGGAACTTCTCCTGACAAGGCTGATGGGGTTCTGTCATCTTCCACTCTGTCACTAAAAAGGCTTAATTCGCAATGAGGCATGCCTTCACAGATACTCAAGAATAAATAAACGACTCTCCAGAGAACCTGTGAACAAACGGCTATTGGATCGATCTCCTCCGATCTCAAGTGCTCAGTAAGTAAAACAAGTGTTGAAAAAGGGTGTCCTGGCAGAAAGCTGACCAGTTGGTATGAAGTATAGGTGCAGCACCTTAAAGGTTGGGTGGGGCGGGAGGAGAACGAGGGTTTTATAGAGAGAGATAAATAGTGGTTAAATATTTGAAAAAGTAGATCTTGTAATTAAAGTTACAGGTGAATTTATAAAAAAATCATGTTTTGTTTTTGCACAAGTGATCCGAAACCACAGTAACTTATCTAGTGTTCATTTCTTTCTTTAAAGTTTAAATGTAGTGAGGTAGAGAGAAATAAGAGTAGTTCTGTCACATAGTATTATGGACTGACGTATCAGCACACAAATTTTGGTGCCTGAGGGACCCAGATAGTCCCATGTTCGGATATGTCACCATGGGGGTAGCTGCATAATAGAAGGCTACAGAGACTTCACTTAAAAGGTCATTTCGGGCTTCCCTGGTGGCGCAGTGGTTGAGGGTCCGCCTGCTGATGCAGGGGACACGGGTTCATGCCCCGGTCCGGGAAGATCCCACATGCCGTGGAGCGGCTGGGCCCGTGAGCCATGGCCACTGAGCCGTTGCGTCCGGAGCCTGTGGTCCACAACGGGAGAGGCCACAACAGTGAGAGGCCCGCGTACCACCAAAAAAAAAAGGTCATTTCATAATCTGTTGTTTCTGGTAGCATAAAGCTGGTAATTGGTCCAATTCAGTGCAACCCAACTTCTTTAGGAAATAAAATAAATGGAAATTACACAGAGTTATTGAAATTGATACTGTCCTCCAATTTTGTTTTAATATATAATGGTTAAAAACACAGAAGTCCTCTCTTTGCAATAGGTTATAGAATGTATGATCCCAATTCCAAAAGTATTGGGTTGGCAAAAAGTACCTTCAGTTTCTAAGTAAAAATAAAAGACACAGTTTTCATTTTCAAAGAACTTAATCGAAAAACATATTCACCCTTTTGTTCCACTACCTTCTGTCATCTTTCAGGTAACTTCATAATTCCATCTTCCCAAAACGTTTTATCTTTTTGAGCAAAGGACTGTTCCAGGTGTCTTCTACAGTCTTCCAGGAAATTGACATTTTTTCCATTAAGAGAATTTTGTAAAGACAGAAATAAATGGAAATCTGAAGGTGCAATGTCTGGTGAATATGACAGTTGAATCAGAACTTCCCAGCCAAGCTGTAACAGTTTTTGCCTGGTCATCAAAGAAACATGTGGTCTTGCATTATCCTTGTTGGAGGATTATGCATTTTCTGTTGACTAATTCTGGATGCTTTTCATCAAGTGCTGCTTTCAGTTGGTCTAACTGGGAGCAGTACTTGTTGGAATTAATCGCTCAGTTTTCCAGAAGGAGCTCATAATAGAGGACTCCCTTCCAATCCCACCATATACACAACATCACCTTCTTTGATTGAATACCGGCCTTTGGTGTGCTTGGTGGTGGTTCATTTCGCTTGCCCCATGATCTCTTCCGTTCCACATTATTGTACAGTATCCACTTTTCATCGCCCTTCACGATTTGTTTCAAAAACAGAATGTTTTCATTACGTTTCAGTAGAGAATTGCATGCGGAAATATGGTCAAGAAGGTTTTTTTCGCTTAACTTATGTTGAACACAAACATCAAAGCGATGGACATAACCAAGCTGGTGCAAATGATTTTCAGTGCTTGATTTGGATATTTTGAGTATGTCGGCTATCTCCCACGTGGTATAACATTGATTGTTCTCAATTAATATCTCGACTTGATCGCTATCAACTTAAACTGGTGTACCTGACCATGGGGCATCGTCCAGCGAGAAATCTCCAGCGCGAAACTTCGCAGACCACTTTTGACATGCTCGGTCAGTCACAGCACCTTCTCCATACGCTGCACAAATCTTTCTTTGTGTTTCAATTGCATTTTTACCTTTCTTGAAATAATAAAGCATAATATGCTGAAAATGTTGCTTTTTCTCTTCCATCTTCAATATTAAAATGGCTACACAAAAGTTCACCGATTTTGATGTCTTTTTTTTTAAATGCACGCTGATATGACAGCTGTCACATACAATCTAACAAAATTGTTTTGAATGAAGTTAAAGACAACTAAGTGCTACTAGAGCCATCTTACAGAAAAAACCGAATGAACCTTTTGGCCCACCCAATAAAAGCGTCTTCTTCCACTACCATCGAGCCCTCTGACAAAATAAACAAATAAATATGAATGAGGTGTAACTCGAAAGTCAAAGCCATTTTAAAAACCAAGACAAATCTGTAATCATCAATCAACTTTATAAGCTGTGATTTGACTTAGTCAACCTTATTACCTCTTTCTTCATTACAAAGTACTCAAAGCCTCATAGTATATTAGGATTCTTTCAACAGGCAAGAAACACAGGCTCCAAATCCTGCATCCTCCTAGCCAAAATGACTTTCTTCTAAACTCTAGCTCACAGAAACGCAAGCATTCAAAATTAAATGACTTTTTTGCTTTTCCCTGTGGAGAGAGAAGGGGAAAAAAATCCTCCTCAGGAAACTTTTTATTTTATTGTCTCACCTTCTACATTTTCATTTTCTTTTTCTAAAATTAAGCACAAGGAAAGGTTAAAGGGAAACTAAAATTCGAATCCCTGTACTTCTAATAAGCTGAGTGACATGTCAATTACTGCATGACCTCCAAGCTGAACCCCTGGAAAAATAACACATCTTAGGTGAAGAAGGTTGATATGCAGAAGTAAGTGAGAAGTGTAACAGCCATCATTTTGTTTTCTTCATTTTCTTTTTCGGGGCATCTTCTTATGTTTTTCTTTCTACTCTGTCTCTATACTTATAAATTGATTTTTGAGTGGGGATATACAATGGATAATTTTTCATGTTAAGTCTGAATTTTAAAATTTCTTCAGTTGGCTTCAATTTTTTTAAGATTATTTTTTTCATTTGTTTTTATTTAAAAACACTTTTTAAACTTTAATACAATTTTTAAAGGTTGCTTTCCGTCTACAGTTATTACAAAATATTGACTCTATTCCCCGTATTATACGATACATCCTTGAGCCCATCTTACACCCAGCAGCTTGCACCTCCCCCTCCTCCTCCCCTATATTACCCCTTCCCCCCCCCACTGGTAACCACTTGTTTGTTGTCTATATCTGTGAGTCTGCTTCTTTCTTGTTATCTTCAATTTTTATCCCCATTCCACTGAATCCATACATTTTCATAAGCTGCTTTGTTTCTTCATTAATATTCTGTTGAAATGTATAGTAAGGGATATGATATCAAATCCAATTATGTAACGCTTATTAAATATTGAGTAGATTCAAAATAATATCTGTACACTTTCTAAAAAAGTAGAAACAATAATAATAGATGAATACAAGAAGCACCCGTCATCTACTGCACTTTTCAAAAATTCTTTCCCCCTATTATTTACTTCCATTCTCAAGAGCGAGGTCGTGCAGGTATTATCCTGCCCAGTTTACAGCTGTAAACAAGGGCATAGAGACCCCAAACAGCTTGAATAAATGTTAAAAAGCTATTCAGGTGGATGAGCAGGACTCTGACCTCTATTTCCTGAGGGAATAATAGCGTAGAGGTTCAAGGTACAGACTTTGGAGCTTCTTACTTTGTCATCTTGGGCAAATTCCTTAACTTCCCTAGGCCTCATCTCTAAAATGGATATAATAGTAGTTGTAGTGAGGACTAAGAAATTAAATAAATATAAAATGCTTTAGAACCAGGGACCGTACTCGGTAAATGATGGCCCTTCTTATTTCCAAGTCCCAGTTTGGTGATGTTTCTCTCAGAACACTGTTCAGCAATACATCCCAATGCATAATGTGAAAGTCACTGTTCTCTCAAAGCAATTCAAGTGAAGCAATGAAAACCGTTCATAACTAATTTTATAAATGCAAAATTTTACTAGCATTAATAACATTAACTGCAGATTTAGCTGGGTATTATTTAATACAAAAAGCCAATCTCAAACTGTGAAACAAATCACTAATGAAAGACTAGAGAATGCATAAATGATAAATAATTTTTTTTTTTTACTATTAATTTATTGAAAGAAAAGTGGGGTTTAGCGTGCTGTTTTAAAAAATAGTTTTCAAAGGTGCTGGAAATTCAATTTCATTAACATTTATTCACAAATCTCTCAAATTTAATGCATAAAGTAAGTATGTGTCACAAGCACTTAGATATATTGAAGGCTTTATCGGAAGAGAAGAAATATTACAATAACAGACATTTTATCTCTTTCTAGAATTGACAGAAGCAACGATCTCCCAACCATCTATTGAAAGACTAATCTTATCTCACAGAGTCACAGCATCTTCAAGCTGGAAGATATACTCCTCATCCTACAGATGAGGTAAGTGAGGCCTAGAAGTCGTGTGTATAGCCAAGCAGTGGCAAAGACCAAACTGGACCTCACATCACATCACAGTCAGTTAATAATGATTTCAACCCCAAAGAGGTACTGTTTGGAGAAAACACACACAAAAAAAGAAAATAAAATCCACTCTCAGAAATATAAATAAAAAATGGAATGATGAAGTTTTATCATCATTAAAAGATTATGGAAAATATTTTCAACTCACCCTTCCTGGTCTTTTTCTTCTCCCTCTAGTTCCCATTGTTTATTTAAAAGGTAACAATAAAATCTCATTTAAAGACGCATATAAAAGTCTATAGAGATGTTTATTTTCACAATGTGGCACTGCAACTATAATGTGGTTACAGTGGAGAAATGAGGCTACGTTGCCAGGAATCTAATCCCTCTGAAGTAAATAGTACACTGAGCACTTCTAATGAGGGCTTCCAAGATTGCATCACAAAAGTCAGGTCTGTCAATCAATTACAAATGAGCAGAGATAAAAGAGCGGACGAGGTCCCTGGTCTCATGGAGCTCATGTTTGAGGAGATAAATAAAAAGCAAAACAACAAATAAATGAGAAGCAGATAATGATCCATACCAAATAGAGGTTTAAACTGGATAATACATGAGTGATTGAGTGGGTAGCCTCTGGAGGAAGGGCGAGGAAAGGTCTTTCTGAGGAGGTGACAGGTGAGAGGGTGCTCCAAACAGAAGTACCAGCCAGTGCAAAGGTTCTAAGGCAGCATCAAGGCTGGCTGCTTTCAGAAAACAGAAGCAAAGTCCGTGAGATACAAGGGTAATGGGCAAGTGGGAGAGTGTTAGGGGAAGAAAAAGGGACTTGAAAATAGAGGACAGGGTGAAATCATCCTGTGAGGAAGCAGAGTAAGATATCTGCAAAGTACTGAATGACATTTTAAATTTGGGGTCATGAATTTAAAACAAGATGAGAACCAATCATATGTTTCTCTCTAGTGAAGCTGGAGACCTAGGGAAAATGGCTGCTGGGGGTACTGAGGGGATAGGTTCAAAGTTTTCTTCAGCCAATGTTTTTATACAGTTTACACCCAACTACTGAGTATGCTATTAAATATACTTATGATAGAGTTTCCGCTTCCTGGAAGCTCACGGGTACATTACTGTCTCTCCTGAGAAATACGACGGTGAAGTATGATGGGAGAACTGGAGTTTACTCTAGGCCCAGAGAGTCAGAGCACATCAGAGGGCATCTCTGTCTTGAGTCTTTAGAAATGAAGAGAAGTTTGCTGGCAGAAACGATGGCAACAACGAGATAAAAGGCATGGAGCCGTGAAGGGGCACCGTCGGGTGAGGGGGTAGTGGGCACACCACATGGCAGAAGAGGAGCCTGTGTGAAGGGGATGGTGGGAGGGGACAGGCTGGGGTCAAACTGTGAGGGGCTTTGTGGGCCACACGAGGAGTGGGCAACAGGGAACCGTGAGGGAAGTTTCTAAGGAGAGGAATAACATAATCTGGTTTGTTTTTTAGGACTACCCTGGAGTGGTGAACACATTAGATGGGGACTGGAAGAGGTTCCCAGCAGAGAGACAGGGTTGGGAGGTGCAGTAATTTAGACAAGAGATGGTGACGGTGTGGCACCCTCTCTGGCATGCACGAGGCTGCAGATGCCAGAGCTGGAAGATTCTGGAGGCAGAAATGGTGACATTTAGTGCCTGCCTGGATGTGAGGGAATAAGGACGTTAGGCGGCAGGGTGGCTTCTAGGGGGAGAGACCAGGGGTGTGACTGTTAATTCCCAAGACTAGAATATAAGAGGTAGATGCAAACACATCTACCTTGTAAGTGGTTGCAAACATAAAGGTTTCCTCTTTGCAAAAAGCCACGAGGGTACTTTGGTACTAGAGAACTTTTTAAAAACCAGCCCTCTTGCTTTTTGACTACCTTTACTGCTTTATAATTTACTGTAATACTTTACTACTGGGCACGCAAGCTATCTAACAATTCATTATTCTCTCTGGATAAATAGTCTTAATTACATAAATAATATAACACTATATATTTTAAAAATCCATTGAATAGTGTAGACAAAAATTTTTTGTCCATATAATTGAAGACAAACATTTATTATTAAGAGAGATTGTTTCTGAGATCCACTAAGAGAAGAATGTGTGAGCCCCGAGTTGTTATATGGAATTAATTTCAGAACCAAGAGAATAAGCATGGGTTTAAACTAATACTGTCCAGAGCTGAGCAGGGCAGGTAGGTTCCTCTATAAGACACAGCATTTCCCTAAGTGATCGCAGACCTCTCACGCATTCACTCCCTGTCTCCCTCACCCAACACGTATTTATTGGGTGCCTATGTAATGGCAAACAAAGCAAATGTGGTTCCTGTACTCATAAAGCTTACCGTCTAATGAGGGAGACCAACTGTTAACAAGCAAACAAAAGATAAGTATATATTGTGACAAGGGCCAAGAAAGGACTCAAACAAGGTACCACAATAAAGAGTAAAAGGGAAACATACTTCAGGTAGGTGGTCCAAAGAAGGTATGAATTAAAGAGCCCAATGAGCAATGAGTTGCAGTGGGAGGGTGGGTAGAAAGACATTCTAAACAGAAAAATTAAGCAGCAATTGAGAAAAAGCCAAGGCTAGAGTTTAGGAAATGGGCAAAGAGTTAGAGAGGTAGACGCCGTAAGATTTATTCAGAATACCTGTTATGTGAGCAGCACTGTGGGAATATTTTCTCAAGGATATCCTGTATTTAATTAAATGGTATTCTCTGAGTGCTTTTAAACCCTCCCCCTTTACTGTAAGTTTAGACCCCTTCCTAAAACTAAAATTAAAAGAAAAAAATAGCGCATGTATAGTGGATGCTGTGTTGTGCCCCCCAGACCCATCTCTTCAGTAATGAGATGCTTATTCCCATATCTGCAGGGCATGTTGATTGACTGAAAGATCTCAGTCGACTTCCTCTTTGGGAACTGCTGCTAAGAGAGCAGACTCACCCAAGGACATACCGCGGAGGGGCAAGGAAGCCAGCATCTGATGACTGCTCAGCACAAGAGGAGAGAAACCGGGCACACATGTCTTAGGCAGGACAACTCTGAGGGGGTGGTCCAGCCTGAGGGTGTGGCCCCTTCATCCCTGTCCTACTTGTCCCACTCTCCCAAGTGTTGATCCCAAGGGTTCTCCCCCATTCAGCTTCCTGCATGGAAACCTCTGTCTCAGAGTTGATTTCCCAGAAAACCTAAGACAGTATGTAAATATTACATGTCTATACACACACCATTTTTTATTGTTAGTGCCTCAAAGAGTTGCTTCCTGTTTCGTATCTACAGGGAATTTGAAAATGATGATGAAATTATAGAGCACTTACCTGTATCAGGTTCTATGAGGACAAAAACTTTACATGCATCATATTTCATTTGACGCTCACAACAACCCTTCAAGATAGGTCCCATTATTACACAGCTTGATAAATTATGAACCTGGAGCTAAGGAGATTAAACAACTTGCCCAAGGTCACACAGCAAATAAAAGGCAGAACTAAGAGCTAGAGTCTAGTTACTCTAAACCCAACATCTGTGCTCTTCGCCATCCTAATGTACTCTTTTTCTAAGACTCACTCACTTTAGCAGTACGTTAAACTCTGTACGCTGTTTCTGTGGCTACCTATGATGAAAACAACGACGCCTTGTTTTTGAATCTTATGCTCATAACTGAATTATATGCTCATCATCAGCCTGTTATAAGAAGTTCGGAATTTCTTCTGCGAGTCTAATTCAGTAAGAATGATAAGGGAAACTAAACTTTCTAAGGTCTAATTTTAAGAGCTAATAGAATTAAATGTTTATTTTATCAACTACAGGGTCACAAATATGATCACTGCTATCGGAGGAGCCTAAGAAGAAGCCAGTCAAATGCAGATGGTTGTCCCCCAAATGGTCATAATTGCTGAGACCGTATCAGAAATCAAGGTAATGATCTGCTAGACATTTCCAAGCTAGCTACATAGCTACAAAGAAGGGAAGATAAATTTTAAACATCAAGATTGTGTGCTGGTGTCCCTATATATAGCTATCTGTAAAGCAGATTGATGTTAATTAAAAAAATAAAAAGATGAGACCTTTGTGGCTGAGGAAACCTTCTGTTGGACAGTCTTAGATTTTCATTTAACCATCTCTTCCTCTATCTTTTCTCTCGATTGTCCTGACATTACATAAGAATTCACAATTTGATCTATAAAGAAAAGAGCAGAGAGAACTGGAGACCTTACCTGTCCAATAATGAGGGGAACCACGACAGTCATAAAAAGCTGAGAAAAAATAGATGTAAAAGGCACAGAAGAGGAGGAGTGAAGCTGTAAAACAAGAATATGAGGAGTTAGAATCACTTTAAATCCGTTCTCAATACCGCTGTAGTTTAATATATAATTTTTATTGGGAGACTAAGATTGAAGAAAAATAACTATTGTTTTGCAATTAAATTTCTTCTTATTAAATACATTTCTGAATTGTAAAGCCATTCTGTGTTCATACTGTCTGTTCTCATATGGCATATTTCACCTGTAATCATAGTTTACGTGATTTCTATTTCACCCGTCTGCAGATACCTAAAACAAACAAGTGTGTCTCATTATTTTATTAACGAGATAATATTTGTATTTGTGTAAATGAAATAGTTTCTAACTTTCCTACTCCTCGAAAACAAAGGCAATGATTCTCATATCCTTTAAAATTCATTCTTAAACAAAATCTTGGAAATGGGAAATCCTGAAATAGAACTTATTTTCAACTGAAAATTTCAATATACCGCTCCTAAATTTGTATGTCTTAACGTTGCTCAGAATTCCCATTTTGACTCTGTCCTCAGTTTTTGATTCTTTCTTTGCTAATGATTGCAGTCTCAGCTTCATAAAGATGCCAGCAGCACCAGGCAGTGTTTCTCTGTGAACACATCAACACTCACATTAACCTCAACTACCAAGACCTGCTGTCTTCCTATTAACTTTCTGAAGTTTTTTTCAAAATCTCCTTTCTGGACAAACAGTAGCCTGTTTCACAGTTGTTTATCCCTTTCATGAGTCCCTTCTGCAAACAGGTTCTCCCAAGTGACGATCCCTCCTGGCCCTTGGAAGTTACTTTCACCTTCCCCTGCAGACCACACCTCAGTTTTCATATTTACCTAAGTTTAGTTAAACTTGGAAATATCTTTTGGAAAGTAATTTTTGTGAAAGATGAGGAGACGGTAATGATGGAGGGCAGAGAATATTAAATAAAACATATCAAATATTTAGATAAGTGAAGTCCATAGCTCAGAATGAAGTGATGTGGGACCAGCGTTTTCACTGATTTCTGTGTGAACTGGCTTACCGAAATCTTTTCTATGCCCTGGTCTATTTTATAAAACTCTGTCCCCCATCCTCGGCCCCAATCTATACGCACTCAGGAGGTCAAGAATGTATGCCCTGTCCATCAGTGGCCTGCATCCACTTAATACTGCCTTCAACACTGACCACTGGCTGTCAGTTTCACCCACAAAGAGTGTCGCCTCTAGCCTTTTCCTCCAGAACAAATATAAACGAAAGAAATACAAGCAGAAAAAATGAAACTGGTGAAGAACACACAGGATTTGTGGTGTGTTAAATGTTACATGGCTGTTAGATATTTCTTTTTAGTCAAAACGAAAGTATTAAAAGCTAATGATTAGAGCAACGAGGTCCTTGAAGTGCAAGGTATTTAACAAATATATTCTCTCCACAAATATTAACCCTAAGGATGCTCCTGGGGCAAGGACTGAAATAAGGAAAAATATATTTTACAAAGAAACTGAGACACTGGATAATTAGAAAAATAAACTTTAAAGAACAAGGTTTTCAAGTTCAGAAACATTCAACTCAATGCTCTATCCATAGGGTTCACAATGTTTGAGGACAGGCAGTAGCGTGCAAGGTGATAACCCTCAAGTAAAAAGTCTCAGCTCTTGCCTGAAATCTCATGGGTGATCTCACATATCTCTGTTCCTCCTTTTATCTCAACTTTATTAAGTTATTTAATGTATTTTTTAAATGTTTTCACGAGTAATCATATGAAGCTATATTCCCTCTGTCAGCCGAGCACTTATCCCAGGAACTGGCACAGAGAATATGTATGCAGAGAGCATAAACCTGTGCAGAATGAACAGATGACCTAATTTGTAAACATGGGGCGCTAAAAAGAGAAAAACTCTTATGCAAAATCATATCCCTGTTTTTTCTAAAAAGAAAAACACACAAAACTTAAGTATATCTAAAAATCTCTTATCATCACGTAGCATTACAAAATCAGTTGGTATTATTCTTTTCACTGCTTGTTTATCACTAGTAACAAAACGAATTCGAACGTGCACCTAGAAACTAAGGGCATCTATTCATGATAAAAACCAAGGGAAGAAAGGACCAGCTCACACGCACGTGTGCCCGTGTAAAACAACAGAGCGAGCCTGGTGGTGCATGTTACCTCCCTCAGTTCTCCTCCACCCCCTCCTTAGCTCCTTAATGCTGCTCTGGAAGGGAAGACCTAAAACTGATAGAATCCTAACCTGCAAGAGACTCGTAGTCCCATTAGCTCTTTTTAAAGATTGAAAACTGAGGTTCAGAGAGAAGCAGCTTGTAATGAACACTTCGAAGACCTGTGTTATGATGTGCAGTTGGCAGTGCTCCTCAAACACATGCAAGCAACTCTTCAGCCAGATCTGCTCTGTGATAGAAGCCAGAGGCACACTGGGAAGGCTGGTTAGTTTAACCATAAAGTATTACTGCAGAGCAGTAAACTCAGATCAAATGGACAGAAAAGGTAAAATGTGATTTCGTGTATTGAGTCCCTGTTGGGGGTTCTTTTTAATCCTAATTCAAGCTAAAAGGGAAGTAGAGGAAAACCCATTTCAACTTTGGTGTTGAAGAATATTCTGTGTTTCACTTTCTAGATCCATCACGTAATAGACCACCTGCACGTTCAGTGTTTGGGAGCCTCTTGTTCCTAGAAGACAGTGGAAAAGGCTATGGGGTGAGGGGGAGGGTGGGAGGTTGTCCGTGATCCCCAAGGTCCCTTTGTCCTCGAAAACACCCATGATCTCTGATCCACTTGATTAGGAGCACAGGGTAGAGCAGCCCTCCTCTGCGGCTTTGTCAGATCAGAGGCCAGAGCAAGCTAGCCAGGGATGCAGGTAACCGGGTACATGAAACCAGACTAAATACGGTGGAGATGTTGGGGAGGAAGTCCTGCAGGGTGGCTTCCTTAGAAGTGGCTCTGAAAGGAAGGAAATCTCAGTCCTGGGGTCTAACTTGGCATAAGTCCTTTCTTTTGAATCGGCCACCAGACCTGTCGCTGTGGTCAGTTTGAAGATGCAGAGGTCCCCTTGGGGAGGTTCCTGACACTATGAAGTACGCCCTCGCATCCAGAAGAAAGAAGAGTGAGCATCTGCATTTGAGAGTATGACTAGAAAATTACAAGAGCCAATCACTTTGCATGCAGAGTTGATTTTAACTAAAGCAGAAGGAAATACGCTGCCCGGGCTATTTGTTTCTTCACATTTTAATGAGGAACCTCATGTGGTTTCTGTTTCAGAGACCAATGTGTTTGGTCTCTGAAGCATCAATTATTGAAGCATCAATAATTTGCATGTTTGGATAAAGTTGCGGGTTCAGCATAAGCTTGTGTCAAGCAAGTGCTCTGGGCTTCGCTGAGCCACCCGGCGGGTTTAAAGGTCCTACGTCTCACATTGCCAACCCGTGCTTTAAGATATCGCATGTGAAATAAACAATCCAGGCATTGGCTAATCTCTTTCAGGAATATAGTGCTTTAAAGCAGAGAACTCACAATTAGGTTTATTTGTTTTAATCTCATGCTGCGAAGAAACATTTCAGTGAAAATTAAATATGTGGGAATTTAAGACCTTTGTGTTCAATCAGTCAAATGGTAACCAGTGCCTCCTGTGGGCCAGAGGCATGTTCTCAGCCCCAGGGATCCAACAGTGAACAAAAAACCAACACCCCCGCCCCCCGCCCGCCCCACCGCTCCAGGAGCTGCTTTTTCAAAGTTGAGGTCTGCATGCGGGTCCACCCATCACCAAGTGCACACTCCTTTCTTTCCCCCGCTTATAACTGGAAAAGTTCTAGTCTTTTCCTAAGAATTATTTCAAGCATCACTTCTTTGGGGATTATTTCCAAACCCTCCTCCCCAAATGCGGACTCGGCCACCCCCTCTTTTGTGGCTCTGTGTTGCCACTGTACCGCTCAGAATCCTTGGTTGTTCTTGTTTACACATCTGCCTCTCCCAGTAGACTGTATGTTCCTGAAGGTCAGGGACGCGGTCCTTTTCATGTTTATGTTCCGGGTGCCCAGCAGAGTGACTACGTTCTACATCTAGGGTGGTGGTTCTCAAACGTTAACATACCAGACGCACCTGGAGGGCTTGTGGAAACACCTGTTCCTTGGTGCCACCTTCAGAGTTTCTGATTCGTAACACCTAGCAGGAGGGACGAGGGGAGGAAGGGGAGAATTTGCACTTCTAACCAGGCCCCAGGCGATGCTGCTGCTACTGCTGGGCTGGGGCTTACCTTTGAGAATCACGGAGTTAGTACACAGTATGTGCTCCAGAAAGTGTGTTCACCTAATGAATGGCCACAACACATAGGTAGAAAGAGAGGCTTGACAATGTTTTTTCTTCTTTCCATCCTTCCAGCTTTTGGTAAGTTACAGAGTCCTGCTGAATTCACAGCCCCAAGAAAGGGCCAGGAGCCTCCCACCCAATCGTCTCCTGTAATTACAGATATGGTAACATTTACTGTGCACTGCTCTGAATGCCTAATGTGTTGCACGATTTAATACAGCGACCCCCTGGGGCGGGTCTCATTAGTACCGCCATTTTCATATGAGGAAACCGTGGCACAGAACACTTGAACAGCCTGGACATGGTCACCGTACCTAGAAAGTGACGGAGCCGGGAACTCAACCCAGAGGCTGTCTCCACAGCCCTCACACTTAATCCTCACATTCCACCGCACATTAACAAAAGAAGGGACAGAGCAGTGAGATGGGGAAGGGGGCAGGAGTGGAGGCCAAAGCTGGCCTCCCCTTATCTTGTCCGTGTGAGAGAAAGAGAAGAGCGTCTGTGTGTCTGTACGTGTGTTTTGTGAGGGCTGCGAGGAGATGGGGAGCTGGAGGGCAGAAGCAAAAAGACAGAGGGAGGGCTTCCCTGGTGGCACAGCGGTTGAGAGTCCGCCTGCCGATGCAGGGGAAGCGGGTTCGTGCCCTGGTCCGGGAAGATCCCACATGCCGCAGAGCGGCTGGGCCCGTGAGCCATGGCCGCTGAGCCTGCGCGTCCGGAGCCTGTGCTCCGCAACGGGAGAGGCCACAACAGTGAGAGGCCCGCGTACCACAAAAAAAAAAAAAGAGGGGAAAAAAGAAAAAAAGGGGATGGGAGGAAACTGGATAAGCAGTGGATGACGGTGCAGCCTTTCTCACCTGGGTTTCTGGATGTGAACCACAGGACACCGAAAATTATCTGAGTAACTCTTTTCTTAACTCCCTCAAGGATGGCACATCACTAGTACCAGGGTAGATGTGTCAGAAAGAAGTTAATCCAGTACATACAAGGCCTGCTTTAGAGCATTAGGATTTCATTTTCTAACCTGGCAGAGAAAGGCTGAGTCAAACGAAGCAAGATTGGCTGCTGTCGATCCATTCAACTTAGAAATTGTTTGATTTGGAAAGAATCTGGGGGCGTCCAGTCAGTGAAATTTTACAGGGCCACACTAAGCAGACTCAGAAAGACAAGTAAGTAAATTCTTGATGAAGACACACTGACCGTCTGTAAAATCACAGTTATCAGCCTACAGTTAGAAAACAGATGGTGCGTTTTAAATCACTCCTGTAAGTGAGCTGACCTGTAAATCGTCATTAACGCACCAGGTCCTCACTTGCTCTCTGTGTAATCAGCCTTTTATCTCCTACCAGGGAAATCCATTAGCCACAGGCGCTGCAACTATTTGTGTCCCTTCTCAGCTATTAAAACATTATTGTATTATATAATTCACCCTTGATGATTGGTCTTTGCTTTCATGAGTCCCACATTCAGAGAAAAATAAGAATAGATATTTATAGTTTATACTGTAGAGTAAAGAATGTTAAATCTCCTTTGCGAGGAAATCAGGAAGAAGCCACTTCAGACCCATATAGAAAGCAGGATGAGTTCCCTTCCGGCCCAGTTCTGGCCCTTCACCAACATTACCCAGAGCCCAGCCCCAGGTGAGGGAAAGAAGGAGGGGACTTGCTTACTATTGGATCTAACTTTCTTGTACCCACACACAGACATTATGGATGTTCATAAACACTATCCCCTTCCCGTCACAAAGACAAGGCATTCAGACGTAAGAAGGGAGAGTGTCCCTAGGCCTTGATCCCCTGAGCCCTTCTACAGTCCCGTCTTTCCCCAGAATCTATAGTCCAGTGTGTCTTTCATTCCATGCGAACTGAACTGATTACTTACACAAAATCAATGACTCAAAGGTATACCAGGCTGACAGGCTCAGTGGAAAAATGACTGCCATTTTTATGAAAATTAAGAATATGGTTGTTAAAAAGCCACATTGATTTGGCTGCATGTATCAAACTAGAGATGGGTTACGGCATGGAATGTGTATAGGTAGTTGAGGAAATGATCCCTTTTATTTATTATTTATATATCTAGATGCATGGTATTTTTCCTTCTCTGAGCAACAAAGAACAAAATAGGTTTTAAATGATTTTTTTAAAGATTAAAAAAATACGTAAAACATTTCTTTTTGTTATCTGCTGATTTAAAAGGTAAGATGAAAAGATTACCTTCCAATAACTGATGGAAACGACGTACAAGTTTAAGTTCTGTTTATTCAAACAACACAAGAATTGTAGCGAAATGTGCCCAAATGAACTGTGCCCGAATGAACTGTAAATCAGCTTATCGCCCGCAGAGGAAAGCTGGGCTTCCAGGACATGGCTGGCTAGAGGCAGAGATATGCAGAGGCATCTAGAAACAAGCTTTGTCCGTTATTCCCTGACCACAGGATTCGGTCTTGTCAATCCTGAGTTTGGTTCAGGAACCACAGAACCTGCTGTTGCTAATTGTCCCTTAAGGAGACAAAGTTTTAAGTTCCTCCAGAAGAGGGACCAACAGGCAAGGGTGGTGTAAGGAAGCAGTGTCCTTCTCACTTCAGCCAGATCATAACCACTTGGGGAGCAGCCGCTGGTGTTGGAGCGGGGACCAAGGTGCAGGGAGAAGCCTGGCTAGGACAGCGCTGCACCTGAGCTCATCCCTTCAGATAAGTCTGCTAAGTCCCAGAGCGGCAGTGGACTCGGCCTCTCCGGGTCAATGGTCCTTGAAGGGGGATGGGGGTGGGGGGAGTTTATCAATGTTGCTTCTGGAGCATTTGAAAGTGGCTTACCGGGTGCTCCCCTGCTTCCCCATTATTTCAACAAGGTCTGGGGGAGCCCCGGGAAGAGCATTTACAAAAGACTCCACAGATTATTCTGCGTTACAAAATTCGCCATGCGTGAGAAGCATCCCTGCGTGATTTATACACACAGTCAGAAGATAAGCTGCTCTCAGGCTCGAGGAGATGAGATCCGTCTTCCTTGCTTTAGGAACAAACGCTCCTGGGCACATGGTGGAGTGCCCGGCTCCGTGTGGAACAACTGAGGCAATCAATGGGATCGTTTCTCTTCAAGTGCTTTATGTTTTATCATCATCTTATACATCGCACATGCATGTGACCATCAGTTATACAACCATCATTGGGAACATACTACAAAAAATCAGAGTACTGTACATGACACTAATGTCTGTATTTGTTGTTTTTGTTTTTATTGATGGGACCAAAAGTTGAAGGACTTTCTATCACAGGTAGCCAATTACTAGAGAAACTAATGATGACAGTAGCCTTGGAAGCTGCCACTGACATCTCTGCCCGACCCTGACCTCGCTCTTCTGTGAACTCCTATGAAATTCAGTCTGAATCACATAGTTTAGTAGTTAATTTTTCCTCTAAAATTCTTCCATAGTCTATTCTTCTTTACCTACAGGAGGTTTAAGTTTCTTCAAGGCAATATTTATGCCTTATTCTGTTTATCTTTCCTATGTTACCTAAAATATATACGTCCAGGAAGTGGTAACTGAGTGCTGATAAAATGTCTTAAAATCACCTGTCTCCTAGGAGGCGTGCTTTGTAAGCAAAACCTGGAAGGAACGCTGCCTGAAAGCGCCCCGTGTTCTTGACTAGTCTTTGAACCTAAGTTTTCTCATATAAGTGAGGATGATACCTACCTCTAAAGGTACTCATGCTACTCACATGGGAATATGCATAGAGTACCCATTATACCTACTCAATAAAAATTATTCTCCCCCTCTCCCCACCGTCCCCCTCCCCTTCTGGAAAAACAAGGTTTCTTTTAAAGTGTCCTGAGAATTCAAGCTGATTGGATTTAAGAACTGCTAAAATGGAAAGTAACAGAAGAGACAGTCAGACGAATGGAGCATACAGTTAGCCTAGAAACAGGGCCTGGCGTGCATGCATGGGGGTGCACGTACATGTCTGCGTGTTGCGCACATGTGTGTATATATGTCCAAGTATCACAATGCCTTCTAAATATCTACTTGATGAGGGGCCAGGTTTCTAAGAAATCAAGTCATATAAAATCAATTGATATAACAGCAGAGCTGGTGGTGCTCCCACTTACTTAAGGGGCGCTTACATTACTATTGAATGGGTAAGCATGAGGGTGAATGTTTATTAAATATCCTAAGCGACTGATGTGACCATCCCCATATATGAAGATGGGCTGATCTGTAACTCTGAGAACATGACTTTCAGCAGCGGTCCAAGTTTCCGCCCTTGGTGTTTCCAGGGGTCTTGATGTTGAGCTGAGGTGGCTGGGGCGGAAGTGAGGCCTTGATTTGTCGTTCCAATGGCACAAGCTCAAAGCACTACTGACTCTCCCCTGCCACGCAGGAACTTATTTAAATAAAAGTGGTGGTCTACAGAATTATGGGGCTTGAGGCCATGACAATACCAGCTAATATCTGGTTTCCTTAGGTCATAATTGCGTAGAATTAGACTGACCTGTTCCACAGTGTGAACATGGTTATCTTACCTTCTTTGTCTTAACTTTAGAGGGAGTAAGAGAGAAGTTTAGACGTTGCTTCCTTTCATTCTGCACAGTCGCCAAGATGTAGTTGGGAAGAAGGTGTGAGGGAGCTGCTAAGGAGACCTGGGGGGACAGGGGTCTACAAAGGCAGCAGCTTCACGCTGCCCAATGGACTGTCCCGGACCTCACAGCCTAAGTGCTTGACTCAGCACCAGGGCCTCCGCATCTTCACTACCCACAACACTCCATTTCAAGTTTCCAAGTCTCTCTCTTTCAGTCTTCTCTATTATTTGCTGCTGAATAAAAACTGTAATAATGGTCGGTAAACAGAGTGTTAGTGAGAAACCACATCAGAGGAAAGGAAAGATCTGCAAGTTTTAAGTGATATTAGATATGAACGAGAATCAGAACCACGCACATGAAAAAAACTTGAAGTAAGTAGGAGATCCCTGGAGAAATATTAGAAGTTTCCATCTACCTCTCAAATTAAAAGTTTTCCTCAAATTAAAAGTTTTCTTTCAAAAGGGAGCTCTGCTACACTGTTGGTGGGAATGTAAATTGGTACAGCCACTGTGGAGAACAGTATGGAGGTTCCTTAAAAAACTAAAAATAGAGTTGACATATGATCCAGCAATCCCACTCCCGGGCATATATCCAGAAAAGACAAAAACTCTCATTGGAAAAGATACATGCACCCCAGTTCATAGCAGCACTATTTACAATAGCCAAGACATGGAAGCAACCTAAATGTCCATCAACAGATGAATGGATAGAGAAGATGTGGTACATAAATACAAAGGAATATTGCTCAGGCATAAAAATGAAATAATGCCATTTGCAGCAACATGGATGGACCTAGAGATTATTATACTAAGTGAAGTAAGTCAGACAAAGACAAATACCGTAAGATATCACTTATATGTGGAATCTAAAATATGACACAAAGGAATTTATCTACGAAACAGAAACAGACTCACAGACAATAGAGAAGAGACTTGTGGTTGCCAAGGGGGAAGGGGAGGAGGGAGAGGGACGGATTGGGAGTTTGGGGTCAGCAGACGCAAACTATTACATATAGAAGGGATAAACAACAAGGTCCTACACACACAGGGAACTACATTCAATATCCTGTGATAAGCCATAATGGAAAAGAATATGAAAAAGAATATGTGTGTGTGTGTGTGTATGTATATAACTGAATCACTTTGCCGTACAGCAGAAATTAACATAAATCAACTATACTTGAATATATTTTTTAAAAAAGCTTCTTTCAGTAAAAAATTATTGTAAAAAAACTCACTTCTCCTATTAAATAAAATGTTTTCTTTTTCAGTAATCTCCTTTGAAATATTATGATACTTGTGATACAATTTCTACCTTGGATTTTAATTATCTGTGAATATATTCTATTTTCTCTGTTAAATCATAAATTCTTTGAGGGAAGGATCGATGTCAGACTGATCGTTGTAATATTCACAGTGCACAGTAGGCACCCAAACACTGAATAAAAGAATGGATGTTTTACTATTATTGAAAAAAATTGTAAGTTATTTGTCATAGCAAATATAAAGTAAAATTTTATGGCTCAGGCTGGAATCCTAACCTTCGAGCCACTAATTTATCATTTGAATCATTCTAACCATTGTTCACCCATCTTTCTATTCCCCTCCTTGCAACATTTATTGAATATTTGGCACCAGAGATAAGTTAATGAATAAGATATTCATGGTTCCTGGCCCAGGCGGACAAAATCTAGTGGCTGCTTACCACTGGGAACACTGTTTCAGAAGGACAATTCACATGGAATTTCAAGTAATGAACTTATAAGTATAGTTTTTAGCTAGACAAGGCCTTTATCTACCTTACAGATTGGAACTTCGTGGTCTGATACACATCCACTAACAAAATAAAGACAATAATTTCTGCCCCTGCCAATAGCAAAGGTATGTTATCAAGAAAATTGAGGTGATATATGTAAAAAGCACTTTGAGCCTTAGGAGTTAATGGTGCTATTTCAGGAAGTTTCACTGCACTCATTGCCAGCCATGGTAAATATTGGATTCATTTATATACAAGTTTATAAGATTATAGATGATTATAGAATCTTAAAGTTTTAAGACTCAGCTCATCTTTAAGGTCTGGACTAGCTGGGCCATCGCTGCATTTTATCAGATAGGTGCTTTTGCAAAACCTTGACATCCTTCCTGGCATTATTTTCTATTTTCCTTTATAAAGTGTCAAATTTAAATAACTAGCATTTGCTGGTTCCTTACAGTTTACAACAGGCTTACCCATAAATGAACTCATTTCATCTTATCATAATTCTCACTTTACAGAGGTAAAAACCGAGGCTAAGAAGGGTAAAAGAAAATCCACTGTTCACAACAAATACTGGCTGCAGACTGAACCAAAACGGGATGCTTTCTCCCTGTACCATGCCACCCCTGCACAACAGACTGTGAGGAGAGTGAAGTTGGTCCCTTCAAAATGGCTTTACAATAAGGAATGTGGCCCTGAAGGTAGAGCATGTGATAAGGACATACGAGTCTTAAAAGTGGTCCTAGCCCGACTCTTTGAACAGAGGCACCTGTCCACCTGTCCAACTGTGATGTAGTGATACAGTAAGAAATATATATTTGGTCTTTGTTCCCAATTCCTAGCACAGAGCTTCTAAAACCCTCAGAACTTCCTGAGGGATGGGATGATAAGAGTGTCTTTTGTTACATTATTTGGGTTTTGTCCCCAGTACCTGGCACAGAAGGGTTCAGAGAGCTTCCGGGTTGGTGAATGCACCCATATGCAGGGTGGGGGGCACACCCCAAACTCCATGGGACAGAAACTCCTGCCCTTGGGACCGTTCTGGACCTTGCTCTATGTACCTCTTCATCTGGCTGTTTGTTTGTTTCCTTTATAATTAATCAGTAATAATAAATAAAGTGTTTCACTGGGTTCTGTGAACAGTGGTAGCAAATTATTGGACCTGAGGAGGGGGTTGTGGGAGCCCCCTGATTTGTAGCGAAGTCAGACAGAAGTGTGGGTAACCTGGAAACCACTACTTCTGATTGGCACCTGAAGTGAGAGGCAATCTTGGGAGACTGAGCCCTCCACCTGTGGGGTCTGCATTAACTCTGGGAAGTTAGTGTCAAAATGAATTAAATTGTAGAATACCCGGTTGGTATTTGCAGAGAACTGGAGGATCCCTTGGCATCGAAAACCCACACCTTTGGTGTTAGAAGTACTGTGAGAACAGAAACAGTTTTTCTTAACCAAGCATCCATTCAAAAATGCTTTCAAGTGGCTTCCATAGCCAGGCATTACGTTGAGCAGTGGGGTTTTAGCAGTGACCAAAACATAAAGTCTCTGCTATCTTGTAATGCTTTGCTCTAGTTAGGGAAGATGGATAATAAACAAATTAACCAGTGATTAAGATGTCACGTGATAAGTACTAAAGAGGAACAATTAAGAATGGTAGGTGGGGAGAGAGTGATGGAATATATTATTCTTCTCCTCTAAAATGACATCGGACCAGAGACCTGATGAAAGTGAAGGAGGGAGCCGTGTGGCTATCCGGGGTGGGGAGAATCCAGGCTGAGCCAATGCCAAGTGTAAAGACTCAGGATGGTCCTCGGTGCTGCTGGACCATAGCCCTGCATTTGCCCATTCCATTCACTCTGACGTATGACTGCTTCATGTCTTTGCCTTTCTCATCAAATCTCCAACACCTCCTTGCCTTTTCTTGTCCTCTACCCCTAACCTTGCTTGCCACTTCACTGAGAAAACAGAACCAGAGGAGAACTTAACAAGCTCCTATAATTACATCATCCAATTTACTTGCATCCCTGCCTATATCCCATGGCTTCCCTTCCGTGACTCTGGATGAACTATCTGTGCTTAGGAGGCCATACTCCCTTTACACACTAGAACTCATCCCTTTCTCCTACTCAAGGACATGGGTCCACAAATTCTCCCCTCTTTTTTCTGTATCAAATTATCCTTCTCTAACTGGATTAATCTATCGATACAAATATGCTAATAATTTTCCCAACTTAAAAAAGAATCCTCTCTCGGTCCTTCATTAACTTTGTTGCTCTCCCATTTTCTGCACACTTTACAGCAAAATGAACTCTGTCTTTAACTCTTCTTTCTTCATTTATTCTTGAACCAACTTCAATAAGGCTTTCACCTCCAAAACTCTGCTGAAATAGCTCTTATTAAGGTCTCCAGTGGCCTCCATCTCGTTACAATCAATGGCCAATTGTTGGACTTCATTTTATCCGAATTATTACCAGCATTTGAAGTAGCTGACCATGATCCCCTCTCTGAAACACATTCTCTGCTAGGCTTCTAGGACATTAAAATCTCTTGGTGCTCTTCCTAAGCAAACTGGATATCCTTGGTCTTCTTTGCTGACCTCTTAATGTTAGAATGCCCCAAATTCAGTCCACTGATACCTCTCCTTCTTTATTCTCTTTTGGTGATCTCGTCCAGTCTAACTCAAAATCCATCTCTACGCTGAGCTCTCCCAAATGTGTATCTCTAGAGATACATACACACAGAAAGTCCAGACCCTTTCTCCTGAATTCCAGACATATAGTCAACTGCTTACTTGACTTCTCTACTTAGATGTCTGAAAGGCATCTTAATCCAGACATGTCCAAGACTGAATCTGTTGTGAGTTCCATCAACTTGTTCGACCCTACAGCCTTCCCTATCTTAGTAAGTGGCAATTCCATACTTCAAGTTGCACAGGTGTGGAGTCATCCTTGATTCTTATCTTTCCCTCATAATTTTCATTCAATCTCTCAGTTCTTCCAAGAAAATAAAGAACTACCTCCCACCAGATTTATTCAACCACGCTGGCCCAAGCTAACGGCATCTCTTGCACTAGCTTTCTAACTGGTCTTCCTGTCTCCACCATGATCCCCTTAGCAATCTACTCTCAACCTAGCATCCAGAGTCACCCTTTTAAAGGGAATGTCAGAACATGCCATTCCCTTGATCAAAACTCTTTCAATCGTCTCCTGTCTCTCTTGAATTACAATTCAAAATCTGTACAAAGGACTTTAAGGTCCTCTATCATTTGGCCTCTGCTATGTCTCTGACCTCATCCCCATCTACTCTCCCCTTGCTCACTCCATTCCAGCCACGCTGGCCTCCTTGCTGTTCCTTAGGCACCAAGCACACTCTCAGGACCTTTGCACTTGTTGTTCCTTCCACCTGGAACATTCTACCACCAGAAAGCTCACTTTCTGGTGGTATCTCCTCTAAGCCTTTGCTCAAATATTGTTTCTCAGTGAGTCCAACCTCCCAACCCACTTCCCTTCCTTACTTTATTTTTTCTTTAGCACCCATCTTACACAATATATTTTTACTTATTTGTTGGTTGCTTCTTTCCACTAGTATATAACCTCCATTAGAGCAAAGATGTATCTGTTTTGCTCACTGCTATATCCTTGGCACCCCGGAAAGTGACTGGTATATTGGAAGAACTCAATACATATTACTGAATGAGTGATGAATAAGTTAAAATAACTTTTTGGAGGAACTGTGCCGTAAAAGAGTGCACAGAAATGGACTACAGGTAGGATAAGGTGAAATTTAATTTTTAAGATGTGTAATATTACAGAATGCTTACATGCTGACAGAAATGATCCAGCAGAGATAGAAAATTTAATGACATAGGAGAAAGAGGGAAATGTGTGTGGCTCCTATTGTTAAGTAGGCAATAAGGGATGGCACACCTGGAGGGACTGGCCTTAGATGGGAGCAAAGATAGTTTACCTACGGAAGGAGGAGAGAGGTGAAAAATATAGCAAGTAGGCGGGATTTTGTAAATTTCTCTGATTGCTTCTGACTTCCTCATCATCTAGTTTCCTTTCTGCATCAGTTAAGATGAAAAAAAGAGAAGAGGCACTGGAGATTTGAGAAGCAAGGAGAAGGTGTGATTCTCTAGAGATTGGGGATGTGCATCAGTTTGGGGAAGGGAGTAGGATTGCCAGGCTCATTTACAATTAGTTGTCATGAATTTCGAATGAGATCAGTCAGCATGAGAGTGGGTGCCCCCGCGTGCTCAGGTACAAATACAGAAAGGTGTAGAGCTGGATTTAAGCAGACCTGGCACTTGCCAGACAAATAGGAAGCAGTAAGAGATGAGCAAGGTTGTTGACGGTGTATGTAATAAAGTAATTACAATGATGGACCATGAGATCTAGGCTAGGTCAGATGGAATCTGAGGGTAAGAGGGTGAGTGAGGGTAGGGTGGATTAGTTAGAAGCATTGAAGGTGATAAGGTAAATAAATGAGCCCTCCTGGCAAGTTTGAAGAATTCTTAATCTGGGGAGTAAGTCACAAAGATAGCAGCTGCTAGTAGGAGAAGATATTTGAAAATAGGATTATGGAAGGATGCTATCATTGGCAATAATAAGTCAATGGTCTGACTGCAGGGGTGACTGGCTGAGATGAGGGGGAAGGCAATCTCACTGGTGAAGGGGGTCAAGAATTTAGAGGCCAGGGTATTGGGAAGGTCAACTATGTGAATACTGAAAACACCAAGAATCAATCCAAGTGTATTGTGAAAAAGAAGACAATGGAAAGGTGCTAACATTTTTCTGGACTCTTAGAGCGTGACCTGGTGTTCCACTGACAATTACAACAAAGAGCGGCAGCAGGTAATATAGGTGTGCTGGCATAACCTTTAAAGGTAATAGGAGGATTTTATGGAGAAGGCATGGGAAGTGATCTGGGATTGGTAAAGAGCAACAAGAAAGACACCTTCTCCCATTTCAAGGCTCAGTGATATGAAAGATGCCAACAGCAAAAACATGAATAAGAAGACAGGTTTCATTTGGAGCAAGATGGTAAAGGGAACATTCTGAGAAGATGTTACGAATACAGGGAACTGAGATTCCATCAGCAAAAATGGCTTTTACTAGCTACTGTGCCTGACTGTCCAGAAATTTACACTTTCAAGATATGATTTAAAAAAAAAAAGACAATTCAATTTTCAGGGGTTGTATTAGCTTTTTGACTTCTGTAATGAAATATCATAAACTGGGTGGCTTAAAACAACAGAAACGTATTGTTTCACAGTTGTGGAAACTGTAAGTCTGAAATCAAGCGAGGCCATGCTCCCTCTGAAATCTCTAGAGGAGAATCCTTCCTTGTCTCTTCTAGCTTCTGACGTTTGCCGGCAACCGCTGGTGTCCCTTGGCCTGTAGACCCGTCTCTCTAATCTCTTCCTCCGTCGTGATGTGGCATTCTCCCTGTGGTTCTCTGACTCCTATTCTTTACAGACAGCAGTCATATTGGATTAAGGACCCACCCTGTACCACTATGACTTCATCTTAACTAATTACATCTGCAACATCCCTATTTTCCAACAAGGTCACATTCGGATGTACTAGGGATTAGAACTTCAACCTACCTTTTGGAGAATCACAATTTAAGCCACAACAGGGGTGTTGATGAAAAACACTACATCTTTAATAACATGTGTTCATATTATAAGTCGCTCAGGCTTTTCTCTCCTGCTAAGTGAAGCCTGGTCACCCAAGTGTTTAAGCAATTCCCATTGTTCGTAAAATGCACAGGCAAAAAGTATTATATGCTGTGCATGCGATTTCAAGTCACGTAACACAGAAGTAACTATTGATGTCGTGTGACGGTGCCATTGAACCTAGTGGAACAGCCCAGTTGGCTCAAAAGGGAAACATTAAACTTTTAAGTTGAGGGTCTTGGGGTTTCTTTCACTATTCCTGTAGCTCGATGATTTAAAAAGGTTGAACCAACTAAAGCTCACAAGTCTAGGGTCTAAGAGGGAAGGCAAGCTTGCATGATGCCATTAATATTAACCAGCTGGGAATGTCTTGTTACGGCATGGAGATGGGAAGAGAGGGAGAAAAGTAAGCATCTGGTTCCTTTAGTCACAGCTGAAACAGTGTCTCAGGGATTCCAGACTCTGAGATACTCAAAAGTGCTACCTATGGGCTTCCCTGGTGGCGCAGCGGTTGAGAGTCCACCTGCCGATGCAGGGGACACGGGTTCGTGACCCGGTCCAGGAAGATCCCACGTGTCGCGGAGCGGCTGGGCCCGTGAGCCATGGCCACCAAGCCTGCGCGTCCGGAGCCTGTGCCCCGCTGCAGGAGAGGCCACAGCAGTGAGAGGCCCACGTACCGCAAAAAAAAAAAAAAAGTGCTACCTAGGTCTTAGCCCCCTAGTTGTGGCTGTGACTTCTCTCGTGATCTTCTTCAAAGAGTCCCCTGAGTAGGAGATGCTACTCTTCTGCAATGGACAAAATCTAGGCTACGTAGTCATTTATTGGACTCTTTCTATATGGCCAGCTCTACGCTACTTCTCTGACTCACTGCCGGGGGGACCCCAGGCTGGCCTGCATCCTGTGCCCACTGAGTGCTGCTCCTGGGAAATTATGATCCCAAGGCTTGGATAAAACACTGAGGGACGATCCCAGGTCCTCACATCTAGTGAGCAGGTGAGCAGGTAGGTACATACCAACCAAGTCTTTTTTTCCCAAAGAGACATTCACTTCAGTTTCAATTTGACTCCCTGCAAATTCTGAATTGCTGAGTCTAAATTAATGAGGTTTGTGATGCTGTGGGAAGCAATCTGATTTGACTCTCCTCACCTTGTCAGGATGGAGCTAGCATTTCAGAAGGGATGGTAAGGCTGAGGGTTATTACTGGAAGGAAATGTCTTTCATGAAAGATGCAAAATCCAACTGTTTAGTAGGGCATCTCTCCCTCTCCACTTCCTACACAGCTTGTAAGAAATGAAGTCCCACATTCTATTACTCTAATTGAATTTCAACTTGGGTAATTACCCTATAATTAAATAAATTTGCCCCATAGTTTTAATTCACTGACAAATAGTGCTAGTCAAACAGCTACAATTTCACTCCCAGAAACGCATCCCTACTCTATTTCAGTGATGAGTGGAGTGATTTATACTTGGGAGATGTGTGTATGAAAAATGCACAGTTCATAAAATATTTTAGGTATCATTCATGGTTACATATGCTTTTCTCAGCATGAGATAACATTAATTTCTATTATAATCTCTCATCTAATTTCTCATATGCTTAGTGCCAAAAGAAATAAGACAGCTAATTAGCATTTCTTATTTTCAGAACAATTTTTGCTTGGTTTGCCAGTAGCTTGTACTTTTCCTTTCTAAAGCACATTTCATTATCCCTGGGAGACAGACTGGGGTAGGTGTTATTTTTTCCCATTTTACAGATGAAAACACCGAGGCAGTATTCCCCAAAGTGAGGAAGCCAGTTCCTATCAGTACCAGCACAGGAAACTAAGCTTTGTCTGGTCCCCTGGACCAAGGCTCTTTCAATCAAACCCTCGCTCACTAGCAATCACTTCAGTCTCACTAGTGAGAAAATAAAGTGCAGCACATTTTTGACCTACGTCACAGGTCGTTAATTTGTAATAATTAATGATTTAGCCAGGAGTCAGAGGCCCAAGAACTGGGTCCTGTTGCTGTCCTTGGGCCATGAGACTACAGAGATTCTTTGTGTCTCCATGTTATGACTTGGTACAGCTCAACTGGAAGAACAGTTCAAAATATGATGCAAGATTCAAATTTCAATTTATTTCTAAAGACCTTTCTTAAAGGGTTGTAGATGGCTTTTAATAAAGAATATTAAAAACAACATCAAAATACTCACAAAAAGCAGCAGTAGCAGGGGTGTTACAACGATGCCCTGAAAGAAATGAAAGAGATGACGATTATTTATCAGCCTGGAAAACAGGACACTTTCTTGGCCATTTTAAACTCTGATGCATGGACATGCTTATCCTTCTCATTTCTGTTTAATAAAATCTAGGAGATAAAGAAGAGGGAGCCCCACTCTTGGCTCTCCCGACCATAATGCCTTAGCATCTCTAGTATAATTATTCATATCTGGCATCATTTGAAGTACAACCACCAATCTTCCTTAAACTCGTCTTGCCTTTTTTAAGCTTAAGTTTCCTTCCACGTTGCATATGCATCACTTGGGTGGAAGCTGGCAAGATTTCTCACTCCAAGGCTTTCAACTCTAACTTGGATAAAGTGCCCCTTTTCAAGAGAAGACAGGTGGTTTAGTCCCAGTTGGGGTCCTCTCCTGAGCAAAGACCACGTCAGTTGTGATGAATGGGATGTCATGATTTTGTAATGTGAACTGATCTCCCCTAGGAAATGAGTTGGGATCTCAAAACTCATTTCACTTGATTGGACTCCATGTCTCCATGGTGGAAGGCAAGTCTTTCATCTAATTCAGCCACCCAGGACCACCTCAGTCCCTCTGCCTCCAGAGGCAGGAAGGAGCAAAAGATTTGTTTTCTTCGATGACAGGGAACAGTTTGAGGCTGTTGTTGATGAGGCAGGATACAAGCTTTTAGGATTCTTGAAGGTAAATCTTTAAAACTAGGTGTTTGAGTTGGGAGTTAACATGACAGGTCTCGGTTTTACAGCAGCAGCTGATGATTTGCCCCCTTAGTTGTTCCTTTATCTCTCAACACTTTATTATGATTTATACAAGAAAAAGCAGTTCATATTTTTATTAATGAATTCTACTTGGAACTTTAAAATTCCAAAGAGTCTGTGTGTGTGTGTGTGTGTGTGTGTGTGTGTGTGTGTGAGAGAGAGAGAGAGAGAGACAGAGACAGAGACAGAGACAGAGACAGAGACAGAGATAGACAGACAGACAGAGAGAGACTATACTGTGCCCAGGATCGAGGTCTGGGACCACTTCATTACTTTTGGGAAAAAGTCCTTTTGTATTAATATATGGAAGCCCTTTTATCATTACAGTAACTAAATTCTTTTGGATGTGGCCCAAAGGGAATGGCTTGCCTTATATGAATATTGCTACCACAACTTTTTTAGGCATATACACATGTGAATATCCACACACAGACTTGTTTTATTGTTAAATAATAGAATAAATGCTTCTTTATTGTGCAAACTTTCACAGCTAGCTGGCAATAAGGAATACCACATCTTTATTCAAGTGTTATATTTTAAAATCTACTTATTAAAACATGTATTGTGGTTTATCAGCTCCACTGGTGCCTCTGAAGCAAGTTCTCATCAGCACCATTTAGAAGAGCTCAACGTGCAAAATAATTTTTAAGAGTTACTGTCCTTCAATAACATGGAATCTATTCAGACTCTGGGAGGAATTCCGAACTTTGTGAGGTCACGTCGAAATGGAAATATCTGGCTGTTTCAGTCTAGGTGGGAGCCATCTGATTTCAAGTCAATTTGTTTAAATGTCTATTGAATATCCACTTACATGCCAGGCATGGTTCCAAATAATTAGAAGAACTAATGAAACGTGATCCGGTAGAAAGGGTGTTAGGATATTGCAGGAAGAAGGAAGGGCATTTGCAAAGCTATGAAGTTGAGCAGGGAGGGAAAAAAAGTATCAAGTGGAGGATTCAGATACCAGATCATCAAAGGCCTTGGAGGCCAGGAGAGGGAGCTTGGAGCTGATCCTTCCAACCATGTCAAACTATTGTGTGGGCCAAAAGTTCGTTTGGTTTTTTTTTGTAAGATGGCTCTAGTAGCACTTAGTTGTCTTTAACTTCATTTGAAACAATTTTGTTAGATTGTATTGTGACAGCTGTCACATCAGCATGCATTTTAAAAGAGACATCTAAATTGGTGAATTTTTGTGTAGCCATTTTAATATTGAAGACGGAAGAAAAAAAGCAACATTTTCTTCATATTACGCTTTATTATTTCAAGAAAGGTAAAAACACAACTGGAACACAAAGAAAGATTTGTGCAGTGGATGGAACGTGTCAAAAGTGGTTTGCAAAGTTTCGTGCTGAAGACTTCATGCTAGACGATGCTCCACAGTTGGGTAGACCACTTGAAGTTGATAGCGATCAAATCAAAACAATAACTGAGAACAATCAATGTTATACCACGTGGGAGATAGCCGACATACTCAAAATATCCAAATCAAGCATTGAAAATCATTTGCACCAGCTTGGTTATGTTCATTGCTTTGATGTCTGGGTTCCACGTAAGTTAAGCAAAAAAAACCTTCTTGACCATATTTCCGCATGCAATTCTCTACTGAAACATAATGAAAACGTTCTATTTTTAAAACCAATTGTGACAGGCCATGAAAAGTGGATACTGTACAATAATGTGGAACGGAAGAGATCATGGGGCAAGCGAAAGGAACAACCACCAACCACACCAAAGGCCGGTATTCATCCAAAGAAGGTGATTTGTGTATATGGTGGGACTGGAAGGTAGTCCTCTATTATGAACTCCTTCCAGAAAACCAAACAATTAATTCCACCAAGTACTGCTTCCAATTAGACCAAATGAAAGCAACACTCCACAAAAGGCATCCAGAATTAGTCAACAGAAAACGCATAATCCTCCATCAGGATAACGCAAGACCACATGTTTCTTTGATGACCAGGCAAAAACTGTTACAGCTTGGCTGGGAAGTTCTGATTCAACTATCATATTCACCAGACATTGCACCTTCGGATTTCCATTGATTTCGGTCTTTACAAAATTCTTTTAATGGAAAAAAGTTCAATTCCCTGGGAGACTGTAAAAGGCACCTGGAACAGTTCTTTGCTCAAAAAGATAAAAAGTTTGAGGCAGACGGAATTATGAAGTTGCCTGAAAAATGGCAGAAGGTAGTGGAACAAAAGGGTGAATATGTTGTTCAATAAAGTTCTTGGTGAAAATGAGAAACGTGTCTTTTATTTTTACTTAAAAAACCGAAGGCACTTTTTGGCCAACCCAATGTTAAAGGGGGGGTATAATGAGTTAGTAAAATAATTTAGTAAATGGAAAATGAATTTGACTTTGCTTCTAACCTAGCCACTTTTACCCTTGTTATCTATCAGTTCATCTAAATTCAGATAAAAGAAAATAGAAACTTATATTAATGTGAATTATGGAATTTCAATAACACTTCTGAGAAACAGTATGATATCTGTGATAGGATAAGAGTTTTCCCCCAGGAAGAAGGTTGAGCATTGTCACCACTCTGGGAACATCTGTCTTGTATTAGAGGGGTCGAACCCACACTGGTGTCATATAACACGTGGGCACCCATATTCTTCCTGGTGCCCGTTTCATTTTCCTTTGCAATAGTGGAATAGTAACAGTATTAGTAATAATACCAGTACTACTAATGGTATTTTGCTTCAGTACTTTTATGTACATTTAAAAATTTGACCTTCCTCTACTGAAATAGTTGGTTTCCATAATAGCCCCACTTTATGGATGACGAAACAGGTTCAGAAAAGCCAAGCAACCAGCCCAAAATCACACAGGAAACAAATGTCAAAGCTTAGACTAGAGCCTGCTTTGTCCAGCTCCAAATCCTGAACTGACCCCAGTGCAGCACTGGTCTCTGGGTAGCAGATTAACAACCAGTACAGCTTCCTACAGAGTTCTGCTAAGGACATGTATGTCATGACTAGTTGCTATATGACCTTGGCTTCCAGCTGATCACCAATTCTTAGAGATGCTCTCGTTCTGGAAGGAGAGCACTGTTATCTCCAGATTTTCCTGCTTGAATATTTCAAGTGTATGGTCACCAACACACAACAGTTCTTACGAGGACTTACGACATTTGTTGCTAAGACATTACGTTTCCTAGTGAATAGGATGTATCTTCTAATTCTAGATGCACAATTCCTCATTATTTTCTCAAGAATGGCTGTTCAAGTTCATTAACTAAGAATGAATTGTTGCACAAAGCTGAAAGTTGCTTTTCAATTGTATTAGGAAATGAGTCAGCCATGGTGCCGTTAATCCTGACAAGAGCACCATAATTAAGTTTTGGTGAAGTTGTTCTAATTATTATAAAATAATAATAGCTAATATTTATGGAGTACTTGTATTAGATGACACACTAAGGACTTTCTGTGTGTTATCTTACGTAATCCTTACAACACTATACAGTAGGTACTGATATTATCCCCATCTATTAGGGAAGGAAACTGAGTCTCAGAGACACTGAGTGACAGGAAAAGGCAATGCCAGGAATTCAATCTCTATCTCCCTGACTCCAGAGCCTGTGATCCTGAATTGTGTAAACAAAATCTTTGCAATCTTACACTATTTCCCCAGGTTTATATTTTAAGAGTAAACCTAAGAGGAGCTTCAAACTCAGTATGTCTTTTTGATGACATGAAACAAATTGAGATATAAGCCTTTGTGTGACATGGCTGATACATTTTTTTAAAGTCGCATTTTTGCAAATATCCATGGCAAATATCAATGGTAAAAAGGGTAAACTAAAAAGTTAAACTGTAACTGCAATAGTCACTGGAAGCTGGAAAATCAAATAAACACGCTATTTGCTCTTGAATATATCTGATTCCTTCTCCTTTCTCTTTCCCAAGTAAATTCTATACAGATGGTTAAAAACAAACAAGTGGTAGATGGGCACTTCTAGCAAAAGATGTTACCCAACTCCTTGCAGATTCAAGGTCAAGCATAGTTTTAGCATCCTTGCAATTGAGACGACGTGTTAAGCTTTCTTTTTGCAACACCTGAAGAAGTTAAGTCACAAAGCGTCTGACTTTGATTATCTCTTAAAAACCTTTAGAAAACCCATTTACACCTCTGATGTGAACGACCAGGTGAATATATTTCAATGACTTTAGTGGAAAGGAAAAAAAAGTGTCAAACCTGAGACACTGAGATTTAGTCACATTAAAATACAAACCAGCATCACCCCCCCAAATAACAACAAAATCAACAACAAAACTGTGAATGCGCTTCTCTCGGGAGTAGAGCTTGTAAAAAAGGTAAAACTGAAGTAAATTATCAATTTTTAAAAGGAGAAAAAATTATCAAAAGGCTTCGCGGCAATAACTATTGTGATCACACAGCTACTAAAACTAACATAAGGCTTCTGTCTCCAGGATATTAAATGTTGAGCCTTGGAAATGGTGCTTCTTGTTTTTTAATTAAACAGCAATAACTCAATTTTCACAAAATAACAGAATCTCAGTTTTGTAAAGGATCTTAGTTGAGGCTGGTCCAGTCCTCATCTGAAACGTGACCCTCCTCTGTCTCCCTCACTTGCTCCTGATGTGAGGCTGTGATGGCCACGCCTTTGCCAGAGAACCTGCAGACAGACACCTGTTCCTGCTCTCAAGGCACACACTGCCCGGCTGATGTTCTTTCACGGTGGGAAGCTCTTTCTCAATCTGAGCCCAAACCACTTCCACTGATGCCCTGTCTTCCCCTTGCAGCAACTTAAGACACATCTCACCCCTCCTTTCTTGTGACGGCCTTTTAGCTGCTGCTTTTGGATGGTGTACATAAAATCTCTGCACTCTTAAACTATTTCCTCAGGCCTGTAGTTTAAGAGTAATGCTGCAGTGAGCATTTGGGTCCCCATACTAAGTCTTGTCCAGGCTAAAAGTCCTCAGGCCCTCCCACTGTTCCTCCTGGTGGGGAAGGGCTGTTCTGAGCCGCCTTTTATTTATTTAATTTTATTATTATTTTTTTTTGTGGTACACAGGCCTCTCACTGTTGTGGCCTCTCCCGTTGCGGAGCACAGGCTCCAGACGGGCAGGCTCAGTGGCCATGGCTCACGGGCCCAGCCGCTCTGCGGCATGTGGGATCCTCCCGGAGCGGGGCACGAACCCGCGTCCCCTGCATCGGCAGGTGGACTCTCAACAACTGCGCCACTAGGGAAGCCCCGAGCCTTCCTTTAGACATCATCTTATCCAGATGAATTTAAGAGTCCACAGCACTTGCTTAATAAAAATTGACCAAAACTTGGAAATAAGGCCAAATGAGGACCGCATGTCCTTTCAAAGTCACCCTGGAGATTTGTCTAACGGGCCAATCCAAGGATTACTTATTTAATTTCCTAGAGGGATATACCTTTGTTTGACTTCTACTTACTAGTGATTAGGGCCCAGACTATGAAATTACATGTTAACTTACAAAGCTTTGTCCAGTAGAGATGGAAATAATTTCTATCTAGTAGAAGAACAATCACAAAGGTTATGGTTTTATTACCCTGCAGAAATTAGCTGGTTTCGTCTCTAACTCAGCAAACTTATTTCGGTATGTTTTTCTGATGGACCAAATAACCCCTATTTCTATCATTCCTCGAAACCATCTTTACCATCCTGCTGGCTCCCTCATTATTCAGTTAAATAAATATTTGACAGGCGTCCATTCTATATTTATAAAAAAGTCATATTTTCAACTTTTGAAGATTATGCTTTGACAACTCCTTTACTCTGAACCTTGCATTTATGTTAATGCAAAGATCACTTTTATTTTTATTTTTTTAAGATTAATACTAACTTAAACTCGCAGGTTGTCTTAATATTTTGTTCTGTGGTCAGTATGTAGTGATATCTTAAAAAGTAGTAGTAAAGTTTAATCTTCAAGAATGAAATTGTATCAAACCAATATGTAATGAGTGACATTGGCCAACACATCCTAAGCAATAAATTTAAAAGGGGTGGTATGGAGAATTTTGGAGACACCTAAATTAAACAAAATGGTCAGGTTATATGGCCTCAGGGAATATGACATTATAAATATGGCTCTCAAAATATGTAGTTGAGGAAATTTTATAGAGGAAAGAAAAATGCATTAGGAATCTAGGGAAGGGCAGTTGGAAAGAAAGTGGTGGTTGACTGGTAGGTGAGGGCCTCTTCCCTCCCCTCTGCCTATATTTTCCTCTTTAAAACTGGGCCTTCACAGAGTCAGTACCTTAAAATGCCCAGCTAAGCATTTCTCAGTATGTTCATAGCTCTGTCAGGGGACGGGTATATCTTAGCAGCTGATATGAGCATTCTGGCTTGTTCACCAGGCACAGTGCTCTGTAGTAAAGTCAGATGCATCAGACTATTTGAGCTTGATAACGCCAGCCGCTGAAAACATCCACTTAATTCTCTCTAGTCGGAGTCCATGCTTGCCAAGGAAACACTGAATAATAATTTTGTTTTCCACATAGTATTTCCGATAGGAAGAGAAGACCCTGACTAGTTGACACCAGTCTCCTAGAGCACAACCACATTGGGGGGCGCTCATGATAGTTGAGTTTCTGGACCCGCAAAGCTAAGGGTCTACTCCTGGATTCTGGTGACCCCATAAAGCAATGTCACCCCGTGAGGCCTCGCAGCAACAGCAGTTGGCTTGTCTCAATGGCATACATTTCATTAAACAGACATTTATTGAGTGTCAACTGTGTACAGACATGATGGGTGCTGAGGGAGAAAAGATTCCAAGTCACCTAAACACATAAAACTTTATAGTCATTTTAAAGTGGACTTTTACCTAAAACTCCAGAAAATAGTTTCTGTGAAGTCCTTGGGGTTGTCTTTAAAGACTGTCTTGGAAAATCTTTGTTCTTTCTTTTCTGTTTTTCTTTTCCTACAACCACTGTTAAGCACTGCTTACCCTCACTAATATACTTAGAGTGATTTTTGATTTTTCAAGCCAAGTATCTGATATGCACATATTTGATCTTTCATTGATGGTCCATGCCCATAAGGAGTTCCCATCATAGAAAGCAGTTCTACCTTGTCCTTCTGTAACTTCAATGCTTCTGTTAAGAAATGCCTCTACCATCTTATTCTCAAAAGATTGGGACAGGGCTTCCCTGGTGGCGCAGTGGTTGAGAGTCCGCCTGCCGATGCAGGGGACACGGGCTCATGTCCCGGTCCGCGGAGCAGCTGGGCC
>NW_020185337.1:2561635-2606753 GCF_003031525.2 Neophocaena asiaeorientalis asiaeorientalis | reverse complement strand
AAAAAAAAAAAAAAAAAGGTTGACACTCTTTTTTCAAACTAAAATTAAGATATATATATATATGTATCTATATATACACATTTATATATGTGTATATATATACATATACATATGTATATATGTGTGTGTGTGTGTGTGTGTGTGTGTGTATATATATATATATCTCACCACTCTGGCTATAGTTTAGAGAAGAAATTAAAGTGGTAAAAAATTAAAGGGAGGGAGACTAACTAGGAGGTTGTTCAGTAATCCAGGCAGGAGTTGATTTGGGCTAAGGAGATAGAACCTTAGAGATCAAATTAGAGAGACAACACATTCAAGAAATATTTGAAATGTACACTGGTAGATTAACTAAATATTGGGGGAGTGGTGATAAAAAGAAAGGAAGGATAGTGTCTTAAGCTTCTGAGTTAAGGGATTTTTAACCAAATAGGTAGATTATAGATCAAATTACTGAGCCAGGAAAGAACTGGGATGTATAGGCTAATTTTTTCTTGGGGAAGATGATGAGTTTGAGGTGTCTACAAGGCATCCAATTAGAGATACTGTAAGGAGTTGGATATATGGGACTTAGGCTCAGAGTACTCTGGACAGTGGCTACAGATGAGTGAGTCCTCAGCATTTGGTTGGTGGTTTACTGTTACAGAGAAGATAAGCAGTTTAGGAATACAGAACATATATTAGAATTCAAAGGATGCCTAGAAGAATACAGTTTCAATGGGATGACTAGAATGAAAGTTAAACTGGAGTAGATTGAGGACTGAGAAGGAAGAGGAGAAAGAAAAACAGAGTTTGGACAATTCTTTCAAGAAATCTCACTGTAGAGAAGAGGAAAGAAATAGAGCTGAAACTCAAAGGGGAATAAAGATGAGGGAAAGGAAGCTTGCTGTTTGCTTTGTTTTTGAAAGGAGAAACTTAAGAATTTTCAAAATTCATAAAAAGGGGGGTGGGGGATGGAGATTTAGTAAAGAAAAGGGGTTATACTTACTACACCTAAGGAAGCAGCAGGGAGAGTTCCAGAGCACAGCTGGAGGGCTTAACTTTGGAAAAGAGGTAGGGCTGACACCTCTTCATTGTAAAAGGAGAATAAAGGATAGATTAGGTACAGATGAAGATAGACTTGTATGCTTGATGTTAGAAAGTTGAAGGGACTTTCATTTAAAGCTTCTTTTTCCTATATTAAGTAGAAGGTGAAGAGTTTTACTAAAATGAGGTGAAGACAGGTTCAGAGAAAGGGGAAAGTCAGTGATTGGAAACCTGGGCTGTGACGCATGGGAGAGGGTATCTAAAACTGTGAAGGGGCTGAGATTTTACCAAACTTGAAGATCACAAGTTAGCCTGCCATAGCTTCATGGATGCTGGAAGCAGACACAAGATTCCCGGGTCAGAGCCAAAGGACTGTGTCACTCACACACATTAGAGTGAGTAACCTAGCATGACGTTAGCATCAGTTCCCCTTGCCCCCAAGTCAAGGGGGTGGTACAGATGGGCTTGGGTGGATGCCTGCATCTATAGTGGGTTACATTACAGGAAAGGAATACTGAGTTTAGGGAACCCAAATCTTTTTTTTTTTCGGTACGCGGGCCTCTCACTGCTGCGGCCTCTCCCTTTGCGGAGCACAGGCTCTGGATGCGCAGGCTCAGCGGTCATGGCTCACAGGCCCAGCCGCTCCGTGGCATGTGGGATCTTCCCGGACTGGGGCACGAACCCGTGTCCCCTGCATCGGCAGGCAGACTCTCAACCACTGCGCCACCAGGGAAGCCCCCAAATCTTTTTTTAATGGGCAGTAAGCAAACTTGCCAGTTGCCCCAGAGGGAGATACTATTTGTATCTTTCAAGGCAGTTCACTATACAAACATCCTTGAAAAGAGAGTTGGGTAACAAAGAGCAGTCAGGGCACAAGATGGATAGAAATGTAGGAGACAGGTGGAGAACTGTCTTCCAACAGAGGAAATGTCCAGCAGACCAATCTAGTTGATACTGGACACCTAAACATTTGAGCTATTGAGCTCATTATTGCTCCCTTCAAATATCATCACTGAGCCAATGTCCTTATACAAGGAAATGATCATTAGATAACCATTTTTTTAATTGGGGTATAGTTGTCTTACAATATTGTGTTAGTAGTTTCTACTGTACGGTGAAGTGGAGTTCCCTGTGCTATACAGCGGGTTCTCATTAGTTATCTATTTTATATATATTAGTGTATATATGTCAATCCCAATCTCCCAGTTCATCCCTAGATAATTATTTTTAAATGATCAGAAAAACTTCTCTCCAAGATAACACTGATCCTTTAACAGTCCTTGGGCACTACGATTCAAATAAGAGTCGAACCAACTGAACTGACTTCCAACTCATAATTCACTCTCTTGATTTTTCTAAATGGGGAAATTTTAAATCTTTTTGAAATCTACATCCTCGCCAGACTGAAATGTGGTCTGTAGACCAGCAGCACTCACCTCACCAGGAAGCTTGTCAGGAATTGCTGAATCTCAGACCCCACCCCAGATCTACTGCACCACTATCTGCATTTTAAACAAGATTTCCAGATAATCTCTCGACACATTAAAATTCAAAAAGAACTGATTTAGGCTCTAGAGCAGGTGTAGGCAAACCTTTTCTGTATACGGTCAGATAATAATTATTTCAGGCTCTGCTGGCGATACAGACTCTTGTTAAAATTACTCAACTCTGCTATTGTAGCTAGAAAGCAGCCCAAACAATAAGTAAACAAATGGACATGGTCAAATTTGGCCCAAGGGCTGTAGCTTGGACCCCTGCTGTAAGCATTGTTTTAGATTAGCAATTACATTTGAAAAAGAAATAAGTTATTGTAACAAACTTTTACTTTTAATGACTTGGTTTTTAGTGAACCCAAGCTGGCTTCTAAACATCACAGCAGTTCCTCTGTAACTGCTTATAACACACTATTTAATTATCCGGTCTTCCAACTTTTCTCCAGACTGAAAACAAAATTATCAGTTAATAGTGTGTAAAATCTACTTTTTTCCTCTTTTTGATATTTGCAGTGACATTTGCACATGGCCAGCTGCTGCTTCTACTCCTTTTCTTTATGATTTGTCAAAGACAGAGATTCTGTAATCTCAAACATTAGTTTTCTCAGGACCCTACAACGTAATTTGTCTGGGCCAGCAGATAGAGTCCACTTATCTTGAGCCTACTTTCCTTTTACCAATATTTACTTTAGCATTTCTAATCTTAAGATGGTTCTCTTTGCCAGAGATGATGGAAGCAAAGGGAAGGGCCAGCAGGGAGGGAGAAATTAGTTAAGGATGCTGAACAGCACGCATAATGTGTGGCGTTTAGGGTCTTAATATCCAGAGCTGTATAAGAGAAAAACAGTAACACAAGAACACAAAAGGGGAAAAACATGTACATTGCTAATTAAAACTATATAGTGATATATAGTAAAGCTGAAATACGGTGCTCAAATTCATGATTTTTCCTTTTACTTTTTAACTGAAAAAGTCAATCTTTTTTTCAGACTATGTAAACTCATAGACCTGTATTAAAACTATTAAGTTGGATTTTTCTATCCAGATTAAGAGTGATAAGAACAATTTGAAATTCACCTAAAGCCCACAGTGAGATGCATATGGGAATTTTCTGTATTTTCCAAGAATCTTTCATGTAAATGACTTCTAAATGCATAGACGTAACATGCAATAAATATTTTCCAAAGGACTTTCTTAAAAATGCTTATCTGTAGAATATATATTAGACCAAAAATGCAGCAAAAGGAAATTAAGTCAAAATTTCTTTTTTGATGACACAAGCTTTCATAGCTGAGGAAGGACTTGCCAGGGTTCACTTTGGTTTGCAGGTCTCCACTGTGGGTACACAGCTGCAAGCCAAAATGTTGAAGTTTTGTTTTCCCTGGTAATGCACGTGGCGGCCTATTAAGGGTCATCGTAGCACAACAAACATTTTACACAAGAAGCACAACTCTCACAAAATGTCAAGAAGATGGTCCCACGTTACCCAATGGTCAGCCCAAGTTCCTACGGTCTGAATATTACACATAGGAGCCTGTAGTATCTCTTACTTTGGAATCACTGCTTCAATAATACCAAATACCACCATCACCAAAGGCCAACATTTATTAAGGTATATTATGTACTAGGAACTGCGCTAAGTGCTTTACAAACATTATCTAGCTTAAAATTCCAATAAGTAAATTGATTATCCCAATTTAATAGGTGAGACAAGAGGCCTATAGAGACTAGGAAATACCAGGAGGCAGAACGCCAGCCAAAGGAATAAAAACAAAAGTTGAGAGGTCAAGAGATAGGCCAAACATAAGAAAAGTTTAGAAAAGAAAAAAGAAGAGCAAAGGAGGAAAGAGGAAACTCAAAATAAAAGGATACACAGGAAATGGACTGTCAGAAACCCATACAAAATATGTAATATAAATTAAAAATAGGGTCAAAGATCCCACATACGATCTACCAGTGGTGTATGAATATATGAAAAGAATGCACCAAGTAACTCTCTCGGGTGACTAGGGAAACACATATTCTACTCACTGGCTTAAAAGATTTAATGTGTATCTACCATTATGCTTGTTGATGCCTATAAGAGAAGAGCACCTGGCATATATTAGGCACTCAATACATTTTTTTGCTGAACAAATGAATGAATGAATGTATGTCCACAAGTGCTTCTCTCAGGGAGCAGCATATCCATTTGATGAGAAACACATACTTTCTGAAATGCTTTAAAACACTTACGTTTGTAATAATAACAAGACTAGTTGACATTTATTGAATGCCTACTTTGTATGTGTCAGGAACTATTCTATACTCTTCATATGGACTAACTCGTTCAGTCCTCACAACAAACCTATGGGAGGTGCTGCTACGATTCCCATTTTAAAGAGGAGAAAACTGAGGTGTACAGCAGAAGAATACAAAATTCCCAAGCAATAAGTGGCAGAATGGGAAGCAAGCTATGCATCTGGCTCCAGAATCCATGGTCTCTATCATTATATGTTTACATAACGGTTAAGAATTCTCTGAAAATTTAGAGATATCAGAGAATTTTAGCCGAAAGGAATATTAGAGATAATTTGCTATCTCATTTAATAGATTGCAAAGTTGAGGCCAAAGGTGGCAGTGTCTCTCACCCATAGCTTCAGAGTTGGTGGAAACAACAGGACTGGGACAGGAAGTATCTCAAATCCCCTGCCCAGTTCTTTATTTCTGACACCACACTGTCCCTTAAAAACCAGCTGAATAGAGCAAAACTCACAGATGGAAGACTTGAAAGCTATTATATTATTAAATATGAGTAATTATTTATTATTTTATTTATCATATGCATAAGACAAAAAAGACATAGACAATAAAACTAGAATGGACTATAAAAGGGTGTTTTGAAGGAAATCAAATCTTGAAATAGATGCTCTTCCCCCCTCCCCAAAGTCCTATGAATTGTCAACATGGCTATGGGAGAACAGTTTTGCAAAATGTTGCAAAAGCAAGGAAGAGATGTGGAAGATGGAGAGAGAGAGTATGAGGGTCAATGAGGATGGAGAAGGGAGGCAATGAAAGGCGATTTATGGGAGATTTGGGGAAGGGGCTTTTAATTCAGGTCTCTGGGTGTTAAAATAAACTTCTAGAACAACTGTACATTGATTTTTTTTTTTTTTTTGCGGTACGTGGGCCTCTCACTGTTGTGGCCTCTCCTGTTGCAGAACACAGGCTCAGCAGCCATGGCTCACGGGCCCAGCCACTCCGCGACATGCGGGATCTTCCTGGACCGGGGCACGAACCCGTGTCCCTTCCATCAGCAGGTGGACTCTCAACCACTTTGCCACCAGGGAAGCCCCATTGATTTTCTTTTAAATAAGATATTCAAATTAATGGTTTAGTCAAAACCAGTGTTCAAACTTAATAGACCTTTATCATAAACAAACAACAAACAAAAAACCCAGACCATGTGTACACATGAGAAATGAATGGGCTTGGCATAGCCCATCCATTTCTTTTGGATGTGTCTAAATGACAGCACACGCTGCCACTAGATCTAGCTGTGACGATCAATACTGAGTGTAAAGATGGACAAAATGAATGGAGACAGCTGCAGTCCACTTGCCTTGTCTCATATATCAATGGTCTGATTTACTCTAGTTTTCATAATATACCTAAGCCAGAGCCAAGTGGCCCTGAACTTTATGACTCAGAGAGGCTTCAGCTCAGGGATGCAGGTGGATTAACCGATGGCCCCTAAATAATGTCTGTTCCTCATGTAAGAATCCTTGGTCCACAAATCCTCCCACCATCACCAGGGCAGAGGCAGTAGAATCCTGATATTCAGCCTGACTTTTGGGAGTCTTTTCTTTCCTAACACAATTCCCACCATCCATGTCTGTTTTAAACAGGTTTCTCCTTAATAACATGTTTAGTTTTATTAAATACCAGCGGGCAGGAGAAGAAAAACATACAATGTGATACTGGGGTCTGAAGAAGATGGATCTTAGACCCTGACCCTCTCTAGGGCAGTGGCTATCCAAAGCCTGACAGGATTTCCGGAAGCAGATAGAAAAGCACTGATGAGGTGAGGAAGAACATTGTCGTACCAGCTTATAAGAAGTGGTATATAGACCTTGCCGTGGTATATAGACCTTGCCATTTTATGATCATGTGAGCTTAGACTTTTATCCTCAAAATTCCTATGGTGAGTTGCTAAAACAGTCCTGACTCATTTTTGGTTATGTAATCATACACAGCTAATTCCCCTTAATGCTTCAGTAAAGATTCATGTTATACAGTTATTTCTGGAGCTACACTATTGGGTGTTGTCACTAAGGGGTTTTTAAGAAGGAAAAGCCAATGTTTTCACTCAGAAACGGCTGTAGGTAACTTCACATCAGATATTTATTTTGAAATGTACGCTGTTAATCACTTCAATATCTTTGGAACTTAAAAGTGCCCGTGAGCAAGAAGTGATCATCAGGTAAATCACATCAATGAACTTAACTAAGAGTCTTTAAGAACATTGGAAATCTATGTCAACATAATTTTTCTAGTTCCCCAGTAGAGGGCAACTTCTACACACTTTGACAGTCAACAAAAAAAATCTATGCACACCACATCAGTAAGAACCACTGTATGTTTAAAATAATACAATTTGTGTCTATGAATGGATTTCACTAACAGGTAGCTATAAAATGTCATGAAATTTTAAATATGTAATTAGAAATTGAATATACTTAATAATGAGTAATTAGCATTTTATGATTAATATAAGTGTTATTGTGGGAACTTTAAAGTAGCAACCATTTAGGTCACTATGATAGATAGTAAGTGAAATATAAAAGGTAAATGATGAGAGTACTGTTCCTTAGTAAACATTTTGATTGAATTTCATTATGACTGACATAGCTAATGTGAATGCATAAAATCTAAGAATAGGCAAAAAAAAAAGCCATAAACATCTCAAAGTATAATTAACTTCCTTTGTTACTATAAACTTTGAATTAATACTTATCAATGTTCATATTTTAAATGATGTCAGATATAAGAATGCAACTATACATGCGTATTTATGTATTTGCAAACAGAGTAAAATTCTACTATAACACATCTCATTACTATAGAGATTTGGACATAATGTGTTATGTTTTCATTCATTCACCCATTCAACATTTATTTACTGAGCACTTACTATATGCCAGAGACTATTCTAAAAGTCAAGAATACAGTGTGACAAATCTGACAAAATTCCTTACCTTCTTGGAGCTTATACTCCCACTAATAAAAAATACTATATCATGAAGCCTTCTGAAAAGGTTAGCTTATAAGATATATGCTTACCATGTCATAACACTAGTTTCATTTTTTATTAGAAAAGTAGGCTTTGTTTTTAGAGAAATATTACAAGGAAAAATGAAATGCTTCAAATCTTAATATTCAAAGACCACTTGTTGACCTTAAATAAAGTTGATTAGAAAAATATTAATTGTACGGAAAAGTACAAAATGAAAAGTGAAATTTTCTAGCACCCCACTCTCCCCAGAGATGTTAACAGTTTCTTGTGACTCTATCCAGAAAAGAATATACAAGTATTCATCCATCATTCTTTCCACCCATTCATCTAGTCTTCTTAAATTATTCAAATTTATACAGTTTTCTTAAGACAATCATATAATCAGATAAAAATACTTACTATACTCACACTTCACTATATTTCTTGGAGTGCTTTCCATAAAAGAATGTATAAGTGTACCCCATTCTTTTATTTGACTCATTTTATTTTTTAATGTAGAAGTATTTTATAACATTCCATCTCTAAACCCCTCAAAATTCTAGTTTTAAAAGTGGTTATATAATTTTGTCTGAAACTGATAAGAGCTGTGGAATGTGTCGTTACTTAGTGTGTTTTAATTTGTGGAATTAAATGGATTTCAAAAAGAAGCCCAGAAAAATTACCTTTCCTATACAGCAGCAAATGAAAAAAAAGAAATCAACATCTGCTTTGGGTAAAAAGCTTACCAATAACTCCATTAGATCACACACAGGGTAACATCTTTAGCTGTGAATTAGAAATTCTAATACATTTTTTTAACTAGTCAATTTTTATAATAGTTCTGTGTTAGACAATCACCATTTTTTTGAGTTCTACTTAAAATTTTTCAATTAAACATGTAAGAATTACTTTCTCTCTATTTATAATACTGCTTAAACCATATATTTATTTCAGTGTAAGATTTGATATTAAAATGTGATCATCAGAATTTTTTTAATTTATAAAAATATTATGCAAAATAAAATACAGGGCACTAGGTGGTGCTGTGGGACCTTCCAGATAAACCAACACTGCAACCTGCACTTCATTAGTTAGTTGTGTGGTTGATTCTATATATTTAAACGTACATTACATATTTTTTTCTAGATAAACTAATGCCATGTAAACAATAAAAATAACATAATAGAAAAGCAAAGTTTTGATAATGACCTCTTTCAAAAAGACATGACTCCCTTTCATACTCTAGCTTCTATGTTAAACTATTAAAAAAATCTCTATATTATAAATGTCACTTTTGAGGCATGCTTCTTAATCAGTTATTTTTCATTTATCTTTAATGTTATTTTTTAATATGTACGCAAGAATAAAAAAAATCAGTGAACTGATGAGGATGATTATAATTTTTGTGACTTTGTTTGAATTAAAAAAAAAAATCCCACAAAGACTCAGAGGCAAAAAATATACAAATCAATTATCACTGCAAAGTAAAGGAGCTGTTACAGTGGAGGATTACTGGACTGAATGTCAATATTATGACATAGTATGAGTGTGCTTTGTGTTTGGTAATTGCAATCATTGTTGCTTCTGTTGTGGTCATCCATTTACAACGCTTGCTGTCAGTTCATTTATCTCCTGTAAAACTAAAATACAGTGTGTGTGTGTGTGTGTGTGTGTGAGAAAGAATAAAAAATCAGCAATTATATATTTTTATCAAATAATTTTCTATTAGGCAATTTCCTATTTCACAGTATACATTGTGTTCTTGGGTTCTATTTTTCTATTCTCCCTAGATGTGACTGCTTGTTGTAGAGCTGTTAATTCAAAGGCTGACAGTGGCCAGACTGACAAGGTAAATGTCTGAATCAGGCCATGTGTAAGATAATAGGGAGTGAGGGCACCCTAGAAAAAACAGAGTATAGGCATTCAAATCCAGATGAAAAACAAAACCAGCACACGTGTGCACACACTCACACCCCGACAACCCCCTATGCAGGCCAAAGAAAGCACATCTGTGGCCTGCATGAAGTCTGTGGGCCACTTATTTGTGACCTCCGACCAAGGCCAACACATCCCTAACCATGAATCTATGAGGGACGTATTTGAAAAGAAAATCCAATTTCATTTCGAATGAAGGAGTGCCAGTGGTGTTTCAGCTGTCCTTCTAGAATGTTTACATCACTTGTATGTATATCCCTCCTTAAAGAACAGAAATCACTAATGATTCAGGAGATAAACTGTAGTGGTCAAGAGAGTTAATTCTCCGCGACAAGCTACTGGTTCAACGAAAAACATAGATTTAGCAGCCTCCCTCTAGCGGCAGGGTCTTCTCTCCCTGGAACCACTTGTATGACCCCTCTAATGGGGTGTGGGTGGAGGGGTGAAGCATTTACTATTGAATGCATAGAAATATATGATTAACATACATTTTAAAAGGTTAGATGGTGATGGTGGAATTTATATTACGGTACAAGGTGTGATTAAAAGGAACAAAAATAAATTTTTGACAAAAGCAACAACACTCATCTAAAGGAATGTGGTCCTTCGAGCTTGTTATTGAGAGAAGCCAAACTCATTTTTAAATGATGCATCATTCCAAACATTTTTAGCTGTCTTCAGAAAGAGCTTGTGTGCCACATAAGAAAATAATATAAAATCATGTCATTCCTGAACTGGAAGACAGCACAGAGATTAACAATACTCTTGTTACTTTAGCTACACCTCACAAGTCAGTTCTTCTTGAAAGATAAACATGGTGAAGCTGCGGTCTCCAGGAGAGGCTGTGCCGTAGAAAGCTAAGTGACCTGATGCTCAGAGGAAACCAAGACGGAATCACAATTTACTTTGCATAGGGAATAAGCCTTACACCAGAAACCAAGGCAAAACCAGCATGTTTCAGGAATTTCAAATATTGTCTAAACATCCATGAGAGTCTCTACTAACACTGAAAATCATTTGGAATTTTTATAGAATTTAATGCGTTCAAACCCAGATGTACAGAAGAGGTGATGAAAGGCAGAAACAGATTAGAGTCACACTGCTGAATTCTTTTCATTCACTTTTTAGACTGCCTGAAATGCCATCTCACATGAGCATCTTTTAACTTAATAAGCATCTTGGTTTTCTTTTAATTGCATGCCTTCTTCTGGAGCAGCAGTTCCCCAGGGTCCCTAAGACCATTGTGGGGGCTCAGTGAGACAAAACACGACTTTCATGATAATACTAAGTAAGACACTCTTTGCCTTTTTCACCTTCATTCTTTCACAGTTGTACAGCAAAGTTTTCCAGAGGCCACCCAACATGTGATACTGAGAGATTTTATACAGAAACAGATATGAGACTCCAGCTGTCCTGTATTAAGCCAGACATTAAAGAGATTTGCAAAATGTAAAATAATGGTATTGTTCTCACTGGTTTTTGTTTTGGAAAATAGAGTGATTTTTCATAAAAATATGTACGTTTGCATATCACAGGGTTTACTGTTATTATAAAATGAATTAATAATTTCCCAGCTTTAATTTCAAACGTGGTAAATACAGATAGATCTAACCGATACAAATGAAAGCTCCCTGGGGTTTTCAACAAACCTTAAGAATGTAAAGGGGTCCAAAAAGCTTGAGAACGCTTTCTCAAGCTTTGCTGTTCTTGAGGTAAGTTGCTCACATCTTAGTCTAAATAAATTCTGTTAGGGTGCTTTCCTCTAAATATTAATATGAATGTAAAACTTCTATCGAAATGAGCTTTGTTAGAAATCAGGGAAGGTAGAGCACCTGGGGGTAGGAAGCACTCATCCGGGCAAGGTGAGCCTGGCAGGCTTGATGCAGAGGGGTAAACAGAGGCAGGAGAGCTAGGAGCCCAGGTGAAATAACTCAGGTAGAAGAAGAGGGAGCAGAGAGGGAGTCAGGAGGGTGTAATGGCAAATGTTTAGATTTCAAAATGTAGCCTGGGACCAATGCTACATCTAGAAAGGGGTCATTGCTCTTCACCTTCTCTTACCTCTTATACTTTGGGAGACTCCAATTCGGTCTCCACACTGAAATGCAATCGTTCATTGGTTTCCAACTCGTCTTTAAAGACCAGGCATGACCTACATCATCCTGTATGATCTGCTTCTGCCTACTTCTCTCTTTTCATCCCTCCTCATTCTGCACTGGGCTCTCCATGCTCCAGCCCCAGGGCCCCTGGTCTGTTTCCTTGACTGGGCTATGTTCCCTTCCACCTGCAGACTTTGGTTTCCTTCAGCCATCAAGGAAGGCTTCCTGCCAATATCAATTTCCCCTGAACATGCACTCTTATGGTATCATGGATCTCCTTTGTAGTAATTCCCACAGTTGCAATTTTACAATTATTTGTATGATTTTTAAATTATTATCTGTGTGTCCTACACTAGACTGTAAGCTTATGAGGGCAGGGGTCATTCTTATTTTTACTCCATCCTGTATTCCCTGTACCTAGTAAAATGCCTAGGACATAGTATGAGTTCAATTAATATTTTTGAATGGAGGAATAAATGATTTCTTGCTTCTAGGACTGATTAATAATTATAATAACAATAATAGGGAGTATTTACTGAGCAAAGACACTGTTGTATGTACTTCACGAATGTAACATAATTCTGAAAATAAGCCAGTAGATAGGTACAATTATTATCCCCACTTACAGAAGAAGAAATCGAGGCACACAGAAGTTAGACAATTTGGCCAAGGTCAAACAGTCATTTTTGAGGTCAGGATATGAACTCAACAGTTTGATTCTAGAGCCTGTAATATAATAACTGTTGTTTGTGGGCCCAATTTCTACTCATAAGGTTGCCATTCAAAATTATTTCCCATAGAAATCAACAAATGATTTACAAAGTTTAGGAAGCTAATTAGCAAATTGATGAGTGACTCTAATGGGGAATTGTGTAATATGTTATGGAATTAAAGGTATCTAAAGAAACAACAAACAGTCATTTTTGCATTAGTGCTTTTGTAGCTTTCTATGTTTCATCGGTTAAAAGAGAAAAAAGACATCTGTACATTCTGTTTTCCAAAAGTAAAAGGGGATCCAAGAAATAATGACAAAAACGATGTTCTCTTCTAGACCTCTAGAACTAGATAGTACACATGTTAAGATTTAGAAAAAAAAATCTCTGATCTTTGAGAAATTATATTTTTTAAAAAGGAAGTGAACCCAAATAAAGCAACGAGCCTAAACTTTCCAAATTAAATAGATACATGTCCTCCTCCCCAATCTGGTTTAATTTCATTAAAAATTTTCAGTATGTTTATTTCTTAACAAACACAGGTTTTATTTATATTAACCTGGTCATTTGAAATTACAAATTAGTCTCATGAGTCTTTAAATACAAAACATAATTGTAATTCAAATCTATTTTTTTCTGTTATCACAGCATTCTTAAGAACGTATGTTACTATAAGAAAAACAAAGTGCAAATCTAGGAATACTACAAATTCCGACGACTTATCATCTAAAACCTAACAATCTATTTCATCATTTTTATGTTTAATTTCAATTTTATATTGTTAGTATCTTTGTAGTTCTGTTCAACAAATAACTACTGGACACCACTCTATGTCAGCCATATCCTAGAAGCTGGGGAAACAATGTTAAAGGCGGCCTCATCTCTACTTTACAAGAAATTACGGTCTAGTTGCGGTAAAGTAAAAAGCCAGAGGCCAGATAATGGGGGGAGGTAGGGCTGTTCACCTCACCTAACTGAACGAGGGATTCTGAAAGGGGTGATGTCTAAACTGAGGCCAGAATGATGAGTAGGAAGGGCCAAGAGACAGGTGGAGGTGGAAGGTTCTGGAAGTGATCTGGGAAGTGGGGGGACAGCGTGTACAAAGGCCTAAACACAAGAAAGTGTGCTCATGGCATTTAGGATAGGCAGGATGAATGGGATGTAATAAGCACCATTCTGGCGGCAAGAATCTCACAAATTCCTCATAAGATAACCAGTTATTTCTACTAGACTTCTCACCTTCTAGTAAATCAAAGAAACAGAAAGGGCAATTAGATTAAGGGATACCCCAAAAAGTGCCATTTGGAATTTTAACTTTCCTCAGCACTAAACTTTTAAAAAAATATATTACCAAAATGTTAGCCAAACCAAACATTTCCAGGGCTGCTAGGTTGAGAGATGGCTGGAGTGGAGGGTAGGGTAGTAAAGTTAGGAGCTTAAGACTGTCCGAATCTTCTATTGCTGGCGAACGTTTTGTTCTCTGGAGAATATTTATTAGTATAGCAAACTTACTCCTGGAATTTTTGTTACTTGGCAAGGAGTTATTTCTATTCAAAACTGGAAAATTCAAAGACCTAAGACCCCTCACTGTATGGTAATCTATATGGCTTGTGTACTGGTGCTGTCTGCTGGGCCTCAAGTCATCAATTATGTATAGAAATGTACAGCTACAGCAGTAGCCAGTGTTGTGGGCCGGTCAGGGGTTTCCTAAGAGGAACAAAAACATTTGACTGTGTCTTCTTTTAGAAAACACAGGCTAGGTGAAAAGAGGAAACTCTTTAAGAGCAAACATGGGTAATCCTCAATATATAAATTAACTTCTTATAATAACTGGAAAATGAATTTTAAAAAAGTACTTGAAAAGAAACCAAAAATATAACTAGGGGAAAAAGTCTCAAAAATAGATATATGAAAGGTTGACATTAATTCATTAAAACCACACACTTTAGAATATACATCCATTCCTTACATATTTGAGGAAAAGTAACTAAATGGGGTCACCAAGCTCCAGGCTCTCTGAACCAAATTCAATGGATTCTATGTTTACAACAAGGAGTAGTCAATGTTATTTGAAATAAAATGTCTTGTAATCCCCAAACCTGGCTGGCTTCTGAGGTGTGAGATTCCATTCTAAATGAATGAAGCATTATTTAGACACTGACCAGAGGGTACAAGGACTATGACTGAAATCTTACGGAATTTTCCCTATTATCCCAAACACAAAAGCTTTCACTGGGATTTCAATAAATGTAGCTCTACACATTGATGCAGAAATTTAGTTATTCTCCCTTTCTCTAGTGGATAGCTGGGGTAGCAGCTGGTGTGTTTTGTAATTAAAACGTGAGAAAGATCTCTCTCAGTACCTAGATAAATGTGCTCAAGAAAATTTGGAGAAATGATTGACTTTAAGTAAAATGACTCTATTTCCTTTCCTGTAAGATATCCGACAAGCTTTGAAACATCTAAGAGTGAGAGTCGTGCTTTCAAAAAGCATACCGATTTCTTCTGCAGGAAACTATCGTGCATAAAAACATATTTACATTTATGTAGATTTAAATGCACATGTTTGAATGTATATCCTGATTGTTCAGCACTATCTGGGTGGAATTTTTAAGGCCTGGCTTTTATAAAATAATTTAGGTGACATAAATATTGTGAAGTAGTTAGAAAAAGTATCATAATTTTATATTACTTTAAAGAGTATCTAACAGTTTCATTTTGTCATTTCTATAGAGGTTAGATCAAATGTCATATTATTTAGCCAAATCTATAAAATTGAAAGCATGTTTATAAATCAATGCTAAGTCATTAGGGAATGCCTGAAACAGATAAGAATTCAATCAATTTCCTTATTTCTTAGATTTAACTGGAAATAATTAGCTGATCATTCATAGAAACTGTAATTTAGCAAAACAGTCTCCTGTGAATGCTAAAATACCTGAATTTCTCAGCTCTTATTTTTTAACACATGATCTCTGCCAGTTTAAATGTGAAAATTCTGACACATTTGAACACATGACGTATTAAATTAACTACTTACTAATACAGTTCGTTAAAAAACACAAAGCTACAATTCCACAACAATTATACTTTAACTTACTGACTTCCATATTTTGGCTTATGTACAGTTAATTGAAGATATTGCAAATTCAGTGAGAAATGGAATTGAGGCCATTTAAAAAATACCTTTCACTGTAAATTTTTAAATTCATGTTTTATTACACACATGAAATGTGAAGAAAATCTTCAGTTACCGTCTACTATATGACAGGTGATTTACATAAATTATCTCAATCCTTAGAAATTTATTATTGAATATTGCTCCAGTAAGGTACATAACTTGTCCAGGGGTCACATGGCTACTGAAAGCCCCTCATGTTATCCATCACTCAACAGCATATGACTTCCTCCTTCTTGAAACACTTTGTTCTTTGGCTTGTGGAATATTGCAAACTCCTCTTCTACCTTCTTCTCCTAGATCTTCCTCCCTCACGTAGTTCAGTTCTCTTAGAAGACCTTCCCTGACTGCCTTATCTACCCCAACCTGCACCTACTTTCTATTCCTTTATCTTGCTTTATTTCTGTTCACAAAATTTATCACCACTTGATATTATATTTAGTTATTTGCTTACTGTGTTTATTACCCCTACTGTTCACCTATTCCTACCCCCCAGCGAAGGTCCCCAAGGTTGGGATATTGTTTGTCTATTTCCCCCTGTATTCTCAGTGCCTACAACAGTGCCTGGCACAAAGGTGGTCCTCAATAAATATGCTGACTGAATGGCTAGAAGTGTGAAGCTGGGATTCAAATTCTGGTCTTTCTAAACTCTAGGGATATGATTATTTTACCACACCTGGTTTAATTTCAAATATAGCACACCTTTATTAAAAGTTTCCAAATAGTAAACTCCAAGGACACAATACATCTTTACAATGAATCCTAAAACCCTGTCCCTCTCTGCTCTACCCAAAGACTATAACTAAAGAAAGATGTTTTACTGAAAGAAAGGGAGTGAAAAGTCACCTAGTCCAGGAAGAAAGAAGAAAGGAGTTAACACTTTTTGCACACTTACCTTGTTCTAAGTACTATGTGTATAATATGTGTGTATGTGCACATCCATTTCTGTATACATATAATTCATTGCTATTTTATCCTCATGGCAATAATATAAAGCAAGAGAGTGGGCCCTGGCTCCCTCCTTGAGAAGCTTACAGCTGAGAGGCTGGGAGGGAGAGAGGCTAAAATGGGAGCAAACTGCAAGTTCTCCACTGGCCAGGCAAAGACGTGTCAGTTTTCCTCTGGGTCAAGTGACCCAAGGAAGAGATGGACTCAAGTCCTTCTGACTAGGACTCCAGCCGTAGGAGTAGATCACTAAAGGCCAAGGGCTGCGGCTGGCGTGTTAAGAGGATCACTGTCCATGCCAGGCAACGCTGTACTGGGAGGTTCCTAGTGAAGCAGGATTGCTTGAAAAACCCGCAGAAGCGTCCCCCGGAGAGAAAGAGCTGGCCTTTGGCGATGTGCCACACTCGGAGGGCAGCAAAGCCCGATTATAAGCCAAGACACATCACTGTGTCCATTCCTCTCTGGTCCCTCCTTCCCCCACGTACCTGATCCTGGAAGGGACAAAAACAGTGGCTCAGGAGTGGGACAGGAGGTGGCCCAAGGATGAGAGAAGAAACCTATCACAGTTCTCCCTTCTTACTGCAGATGGTTGATCGTGAGTCGATGGGGGAGGGGAAGAAAGGGGAAAAGCTTTCAATTAGCTAAGAGACTGAAGTTTTGACATTAGACTGGACTAGGCTTTTTCTCTATTTATTGAAGTACATCAAACATGGTATAAATCTTTACACATATATCTCATACACATACATACATACCTGGGTAACTGTCACACAGATCTAAATATGAAACATTTCTAGTAATCTAGAAAGATCCCTCATGCTTCCTCCTAGTCAAGTCCCACTCAGCCAAAGTCATCACTATTCTCACTTTCATTGCCTTGGGTTAATTTTTCTCACCTTGAACTTCATATACATGAAATCATACGTACAAACTCTTTTGTGTATGGTTTCATCGGCTCAATCTTACGTCTGTAAGAGTTAACCATGTTTCTGGGTGGAGCAGTAGCTCATCTTTTCCATTCGTATGTCGTGTTCTATTGTATGAACACATCACAACTTATTTATCCACTCCCTAATGATGGACATTTGAATTTTTCCCTTTTGGTTTATGAAAAACAGTTGCTACGGAACATGCCTTCCGGTGGACATGTGCACTCATCTGTTGGGTATATACGTGACAGTAGAACTGCTGAGTCAGGGGTAGGCATGCATTTAGCATTCATAGATATTGCCAAACAGTTTCCCAAAGTACTAGAACCACTTTCCACTCCCACCAGCAATATATGAGAATTTCAGTCACTGGGCATCTGCATTAATACTTGCTATTGACAATCTCCTTAAATTTCAGCCATTCTGCACTTTCCTGATGACTGATGATGTTGAGTCCTTTTTTAGATGCTTTCTGAAGATTTGGATATCATTTTCAATGAAACGTCTATTCAAATCTTTGCCCATTTCTTATTGTGTCACCTATATTTTTTATTGATTGTATGAGCTATTTACATAGTCTGGATACGAATCTTTTGTTGGATACCCGACAATGTGTGTACTCGAAATATTTTCTCTGACTCGTGGCTTGCCTTTTACTCTCTTAATGGTAGTTTTTGTTGAACAGATGTTTTTAATTTTAACGAAGTCCATTTGATCAATCTTTTCAGATATAGTTATGATTTTGTGACTTGAGAAGATGTTCTCCCGTGTTTTCTCCTAGTACACTGGACTTTTTAATACCTGAAAGTGACTGGAGAAACTAAGGGTTTTTTCTGAAATTTTATCCAAAAAGGGGAAAGAATTATTTCACAGAGCAAGTGTAAAAACAAGTACTGAGTGACAGTGATATTGCTTTATGCTTGTACCCAATAAGAGTCTAGCTCATCAATGAGTCAGTTATACTTGGCTTGACTATGAAGATTCATTTGAGAAGGTATAGCACCCCCTTTTTTTTTAAATGAACAATCCTCCCAGTGAGTGTATGAGACACTCCTGATTTATTAGCTAAGTTTATTATAGATATGACACAGCTATACAGAATCAAGACTTTCCATTATTGAATATGTATCGAGTGCCTTAGGGCATTCCATACAAAGATATGCTTCTTCTCTTATAATTTGGTTTTCTTAGAAATGGTATTTGCTATTGAAGTTTAGTGTCATACTGAAGGGATGCTGGGCAGGAATTCTGTCACTGACTACCTAGCAATAGCTCATCCACATCCATAGAGTTAATTTTCCAAAACTGTACATTACAAGGTTGGATTTGGATTTCTAACCTGTCTTTCTGTCCCCACCCAGTGACCCCAAACTAGAAACCTAGGAGTCAACCCTAACTCCTCTCCCTCTCACCTGCTACATCTACACCCAACAAGGACTCTATTCCACCTCTAAAATAACTTTGCAATATATATTTGCTTCTCATCATCCCACTGCTACTTTCCTCTAGGCCAATGTTCTTTTTCTCTTGAATCACGGTACCAGCCTCCTAATTAGTTCACACCTCTAGTCTAGCCCTGCTCCAAACCATCTTGCATATGCAGTCAAGGTGGTTCCTCTAAGTTAATAATGACGAAGTCTTCTACAGCACTTACTCTGCACTTGGTCCTTTATAAGGCATGATCTCATTTGATGTTTCTAACAACCCTAAGAGGGAGGTACTGTATTTCTCTTTCCTTTAAATGGAGTCATTGAAGCTTAAAGAGGAAGAGTAACTTCCCCACGATGATTCAGACAAGGAAGGAGTCTGCAAATCTGATCAGGTTGCTCACCCCACTTGTCCTTAAGTTCATCAAATGAACCAGGCTCTCTCTCTGTGCTAGCCCCTGTGTGTGCTGTTCCCTCTGCCTGGAACATTTTTTTTTCCTACTCTCTACTTCCCACACCCCTTTTCCCTGACTGACGCTTCATCTTTCAGGCATCAGCACTCCTGAGGTTCCCGAAGGTTGAAGTCTCTATTTACATACTCAAATAGTTCCCTATCTTCTCTCACAGCATTGTCCACATTTTATTTTGATACTTGTTTAACTGTCTTCTCCACTAGATGAAACTTCCTTGAGGGGAGGGATGGTCTATCTCGTTTATTACTGTTCCTGCGGGCCTCACCACGTGCTGCCGAACTTTTAGTAGGCACTCAATAAAGGTTAAAAGAAAAAAATGTCGGCAAAATATTTTGTCATTTGTGGATTGTTCAATGAGAAACACAACGGACCACAAAACTTTGAAATAAACCATCAAATAGAAATTATATTCTTTTCTCAAACAGCCCCCAAATAGATCATCAGGAAGTATGTAAACTTGCTATAAGTTCCTTGAGTGCAGCGTCTGTATCTTATTCATTTCTGTAGTGCTTTCCACACGACGGGCATTTACTAAGTGACTGTCAAGCAGAATTACTTGCAATGCCTCTCTTTGGATGTTCTTCCCTATCCATTACTGAAGACACACTCAAGACTCCCCTCAGATGAAAATACAGACTAGTATGAATTCTGGAGCCAGACTACTTCTGTTCAAATTCTAGCACCATCTGTTGTATGATCTTAGATAATGATTAAACCCTTATGTACCTCAGTATCTTCATCTGTAAAATGGACATAATAATTGTACCTATAATGGCTGTTAACATAACCGATGCCATCTTGGGCCCTTACAGTTTCTCCCGTCCTTCTGTGAACCTACCCAGTAATTCAGCTTTCTGTTGTCGAGAGCTTTGTAGTTAATAGATATTGTTCAATAATCATTTGGATCAGGTGGCCTCTATGCTGTTAGTCCCCAAACAATGATGAAAACCGCTGAGGAATTCTCAGTGCCCACAAGATTAGTTACTCATTCATGAGTCTTGACTTAGGAATGCACATCCTGTTTCCAAGCACATACTCCATACCGTAGGTTAACTATAAAATTATCTCAGTGGCCCCTTGGCAGTATGGAGTGCAGCTTGCGAATGCTTCTGCATCATGGTCTGCCCGATCTCACCCTGTAAGTTACCCTATAATACACTGATCCATTGATTACATGGAGCTGCCTGCCTCATTTTTCAGTCTCAAGATGCCTTCTCAGTTCAGTGGGCACTTTTTGTTCCCTCCATCCCCAACATACCTACTTCATAGGGCTGATACAAGGATTACATGAGTTAACGTAAAGTATTAGAATAGTGACAGACACAGAGAAAGTACTATGATACTGCTGCTACTATTTATACTACTACTGCCACTAAAACTAATCCTTCTCTTCTCTGAACTTCTTGAAAGCAAAGGTGTTAACTATCTTTTTACCTCCATCCACAATGCCAGGTATAACGCCTCACACATCGTTGGTCCATAATGAGTATTAGTTGGGTGGGTTGAGAGATTATTGCATTTCTAAAAAGAGCCAATGCCAGAGAGGTGGGTCAAATGTTCACTATTTATTTCAAGCTAAGTCAAAACTGTGCTTTGTAGGTAAGTTGGAAGGATGGGCTTGGAAGGCTTTAGAAGAGTTAATTTGATGGAGCCAATTAATATGAGGCTGCCACAGCAAAATCACGCAAAGGATTTAGGTCAGTGATTCTCGCTTCTTGTCCAAGATCCTGACAAGTACACAGTTTAAGAAAAAAAAAAAAAAGCCAATACACACAGTGGAAGCCTCTTCCATTTCCTTTCTAGTACTACTTTCATTGGAGAGTATCCGACAAGGTAAACTGCCCCCCACCCAAAAAGCAGACTGCCAATCCTTGGCAGAAACTGACGTCATGAGATCCATGGACCGAGCAAAGTATCAGGGGACTCTGTAATTCTAACTCGGCTTATTATATATTAAGATCACATTATTACAGTATAAAATCCAGTAAATATAGAAAATTTTGCCAAAAAATTATGGTTCACTAATAATATCTTTTGTACTCCTAGAAAGCACAAAACACTATCTATATTTATATAAACACTGGATTAATCAATAATAAGTCAGATATTTGCTTCCTTTTTTCAAATATCTATATATGCATTTTTAATTTTTATCTGGATTTTTAAAACTGCATTTTACTGTGTAAAATACAGTAAAAATCTCACATAATGATTTAAAATCACAAAGTTATGTCCAAATATTATTCTAGTGCCTCATGATTGGCGGTAGCTGACTTTATGACGGAGTTTAAAATTAAAGTTTATCTTTACTTAAAGCACAGGTAACAGAAGTTTTAAATTATATCATTAAATTAAATTATATCATTAAATTCAACCTCAGATATTTAGTAAACCAAAATTTTCTTATTATTGATAAATAATGCTTCAAAATTGTAGGGATGGTTACCAACTAATCAATATCTGAAAGTTCTGCTCCAGCTCCAAAAGGTGGGTAGGTATATATTTACTGTTTCTCAATATACAGTAATTTTATTCAAATGAAGCAATGCTTTAGGCACTCAAATTCTGGAATCAGACAGTCTGAGTCTTAGCTCTGTTTCCTAATAGCTATGAGGACTTCAGCAAGTTATTATTTTTCTTTTTTTAAACTTATAATTTTGAGATCATTGTAGGTTCATATGCAGTTATAAGAAATAATGCAGAGAGATCAGTGTACCCTTCACCCAGTTTTCCCCAGCGGTAACATCTTGCACAAGTTTAGTATTGACAATATCACAACTGGGAAATTGGCAGTGATACAATCTACCCCTCTTATCCAGAGTTCACCAGAGTTTACTATTTTTAGAGTAAAATAGTTTTATACAACTTAAGAAAATACTTATTCTCCCTTCATGGAAAAGGGTCTACTTTCCTAAGTATTTCCTTCCAGATTTTCTTGGTCTTGCCTTTTATCGTGCAGACAAAAATTCTTCTGAGTACCCTGTGTTGAAAATGTACTTGGGTTATAAATACATTAGGGGCAGAGAAACTTTATCCTTTGACTCCATATTCAGATCTTTTCCTCTTCTGAGCAACCTATAAGCAAGGCTTTTTTTTGCTACGCATCCTAAAAAACATGGCTTAGCTAATCTACAAGGTATTTGTTCAGTTCCTGAGCCACTGGAATAATGTATGTATAGATCTGCGAGCTGTTTAATATCATAGCAGGGCGACACCAAGACGAATACACGGTTCTCACACTAATTTTCCTAACGGTTATAGTCTCTGCCTCTATAAAAAAAATATGTTAAAATGATAACTAAAAGCCAAAACCAAAACCAACAAACAAACGGAAACTTATTTGGCTTTCCCTAGTTTTGTCCAGTGCAGTGCTGTCGACTAGAACTTTCTGCAATGATGGAAAAGTTCCATTCTGCACTGTTCAACACAATAGCCAGTAGCCACATGTAGCTATTTAAACACTTGACATGTGGCTAGTGCAACTAAGGACCTGAATTTTAAATTTTATTTAATTTTCTAATTAATTTAAAGTTAATTAGCCACATGCGGTTAGTTAGTAGTGTATTAGATAGTGCAGGTCCACAAACGTCAATTGTTCATGAGTTCTTCTTCAGTGGAGACACTCTTAGTTTTAAATGATTTGTAATGTTATCCATTGGATAAAATTTGGGAGCTCTTTTCTACAATTTTACTTGAAAAGAATCACTGAAAATCAAATTGTCAGAGCCTGCACGAATAAAAGTTTCTGTTTCATTGTGCTATGTTGGTGGGAGTTGGCTAAAGAATTCATCACTTTATCCAACATTTGTCTCCATCAATTATTCTCTGGTTCTTTAGGCTGTTCTATCCGCCCTGCATTACCAAGTGGCTTCAGGCAGACAAACATTAAAAACAAAACAAAACAAACAACAACACACATAGTCAATATAGCAAATGAGTCTGCAATCAGACAACAAAAGTGGCAAGTGACAAAAGCCAATTCTCTACTCAATATTCTGTAATAAACTATATAGGAAAAAAATATAAAAAAGAGTATATATATATATATATATATATATATGTGTGTGTGTGTGTGTGTGTGTGTGTGTGTGTGTAACTGATTCACTTTGCTGTACACCTGAAACTAATACAACATTGTAAATCAACTAAACTCCACTAAAAAAAAAAACTATCACTGTCAAAAAAACCACTTTAAATTCCACCACAGTACACTGACCCTATTGCTCAGTATTAAAAACTTTACTCAAGTTCTGAAAACCTCCAGAAAGCTTTGGTTTCAGCAGTCATTATACTGCGGCTCACAATTAACACTGCCAGATTCCTCTCTAATCAACTATTCGCTCAGATGTCCAGCATTTCTTTGGAGCTCCTTACCTCCATGTCACCATGGTTTAGATGACACATGCCTGTGTACTTTTCAGAATGAAGGGTGGGCTTTAAGCAGGTTTTAACACTAAATGAGAACAAGGGTGAGAGAAGAGAAATCAACCCTTTTAGTCAAAGTTGAGCTTCCGGCGAGCTGCAGGCAGTGCACAGCGTGAGAGAAGCTGGCTCCAGAAAGTGCCCATGTGTTGACAGCTGAATAAGAGTTTGAAGCCTTAATGGCACAAATGTTCTGTCACTGGTACAGTTACACAGGGCTCTACTTCACCAGAACCGCCAAAATATGCAAAGCTGTTGACAACCCATGATGTGAAATTAATTCACTCTAGACTTTGACATTAAATTAGCAAGTTATTTTTACATAGGTGGTCACCCTGCACTGACTTGATTAACTGAAGAAAAAGAAGGATCATTTCGTTCAGCCTAAAACTTTAAAGGAGTAAGACTAGAGACTATGAAAGAATACAACTAGTACCCGTGCCTTCCTTCTGGAACAGACCCGCTAGACAGCAAGTTGGCATTGTGTAACATTTTTATCAGGTGTAAATTCAATTTATTTCACAGGTGGGAGACCTACAAATGCAAAGTTCACCCCAAAGGATAAATATTCAAAATAATCTGGGAGTAAATTAAAATCACTAAGAGATACTCCTACCGGTACGTAGAATCACGTGTAAAACATAAAAAGATACCGCAGTCTATAAAATTACTTCCAGTATTAACATTCAGTGTTTGGGAATTTTAAAGCTTTTCTAGGCATCTCAGTTTTAACTAAATAATGACAAGTTGTTCTGAACGCTACCCAGCCTATACTAGCCCTTTTGTCTTCTTGAATTCCTGCAGCACCATATCTGGGGGATGTATTCTGCAACTTGGCAGTTGATCTTTTATTATGACTTCCTGTTCATGATTATTATCACCAAAATGAGAAAGTGAGCCACTGACGACAGGGACGAAACCTCTCACACATGCCTCCTGCAGGTCTGCTATATTAGTTAGGAGCATGGGCCCTGGGGCCAGACATCCTGGGTTCAAATCCTGCTCTACCACTGACAATCGGTGTGATCATAGCAAGTTATCACCCTAGCAAGTTATCTAACCTCTCTGGGCCTAGGTTTCCTCAGTAAACTGGGAATAAACACGGTACCTACATGCCTTTGTGCTATTGTAAGGAATGAATAAACTTATACATGCTAAATGTATGACGCAGCTCTTGGCACTTAGTAAGTATTCAAAAGATGTTGGTTTACATTATTAGTAGTAGGGTTTTTTTTGGACAAGTATAGTTAAAAAAATAACAAAACAACTTTTTTTTTTTTCCTGGATTGCAGGGTGCATTATGGAAACTCTGATGTGAAGCATAAAGCAGCTTCATTTTGAAACATCCAATGCTGGGTAAATAGAAAGAAAGGCTGATAAAGGAAATGAGGTTATCCTTTTGAATATATCATTGTTGGTAATACTGACAGGTAAATTCTACTATCCTAAATGATGTGTCTATGAACAGTCACCTTGTGATTCGTATAATATGAGGGCTCCACAGCAGACAAATGAGGCTTATTCCTAAGGCCTGACTACTGATAGACCATAAAATGAGTAATGTTAGAGGCATTATCTTTGTTATTACAATGAATGATTATTCTACACCAGAGCTCAGGAATCCTAACATTAACATATCTCACAGCAATCAATCATATTCAATTTTGACTTTCAAATCTTTGTGAAACATCAGATGATACTGCTAAGCATACAGCTTAATTGTGGAGACTGCTGATGTGGACAATAATGCCATTAGTGGGCCCAAAAAGCTAAGTCAGCAGTATCGAGCCCGAAAATAAAAGAGGTTGGAATTCTGAAGAAAAAGAGTTAACCCACCAATTTAAACAAGATAAACACACTAAAAATAATTTGCAAAACAATTTTCTTCCTGCATTTAATAAACATGTGTCAGAAGAAACAAAAATCACAGAAGCTGAAAGTAAAAAAAATCAATTAAAATAAAGTCACAGGGCATGGCAGAGAATTCTTTCTGGCAGTCATTTGATATAATGTGGTTAATATTTCCAGTCAGTCAAATTAACGCCATTTCGCCACTGCAGATTTACAGTCACAAAATGCACACTCCCGAGAGGCTTATTTTATTCCAAGAATCAGAGTAACAAATCCCTTTTAGGCATAGAACAACTTGACCATTTTCTTCTGAACGTAAGTAATGAAAGAGAAACCGTCCCTCGGAAAAAAAATTAATTTGCTGTACATTCACATTTGGCCATCATCTTGTTCCTCCTTGATTTCCCCTTCAAAGTCCTTGGATAGAAACCCGTCCATTTATCGCTCCATTTGTATCAACAGATATGCTTTTATTTCTTATCGGCCTGCCTATTCGTATCATGTGTACTCTGCCATGTTATTGATTGAAAGAAACTCAGGCAAGGTGGTGTCAGCTCATATTCCTACAGGGAGTCCCCCGAGTAGATTGGTGAGGCACTTAAGGTCAAGTCAGAATTGTCTGTTTCTACATTAAAACTGCAGGGCACAGAGACAAGAAGAATGTAGATTTCTCAAGCATGCCAAACAAATACGAACATTCAATCTTCATGGTTTTATCTTCCCCCACGGAGTTCAGAGGTACTTTTCATGGAGGAAAACTTGGTTTTGTAAAAACAAAAATTATTTGAAACCCTTCTTCCTACTTTCCATGCTTTCTTCTTCCTTTCTTTCATCTCTTTTATTTATCTATCCAAATGGTTACTCCAAACAGAGAGAAATCGTAAGGCAAATAAAGTCACTGAAGCACACAATGGCCAGAGAGAGAGGATCTAGTAAGTCCCCTAATAGGTTAATCTGGCTTTTTTCTGATGACTTGTGAGATAATCCTTTTCTCCTTTGAGCAAGGAGAAAGTAAAGTTAACCATGTTTCTCAACTATATGTTTAGCGCCATAAAAATTCCCAAGATCTGGATTATTAGAAGAACCTCAAAATTCATTCATCAAACACTTTCCAGAGCACATATTATATGCACAGCACTTTTTCTGGAACAAGGGTTTCAAAAATGGATATAATATGCTTGCATGATATGTGCTGTGATAGGACATAAACCACATGTCAAGGGAAAGAACAGCATATCATGGCCTAAAGAGCTAGAGTTAGACAGACTGGGACTCAAATTTGTCTTTCTCCACACACAGGGGGGCTCTGGGAAGTCACCTACCTTCTTGAATTTCATTTTGCCCAAATATAACATAGACATCGTATTATTTATCTTACATAGTACTCTTGGTAGATGGTTAATAAACAATAGTTTGCTTTTCCTCCTTGGATACAAAGTCAAGGACAATTCGTTTGGTCTAAGGGCAGAGGAGATAATGGGACAAGGGGCCAAAGAAAGGGCAGAGTTGATGCTGGCTTTGTAGAAAAAGTAGGATTTCGATAGAGAAAAATGGGAAGTAAGGGATTCTTGGCAAAGAAAGCATCATGAGGGAAAAAAATGGAACTGTATAAAGTTCATGTTTTTTTAAAAAAAAAAAAAAGCACATGGCATGTTTAGAGGGAGAGAGCAGAGTGGTTAAGAGTGGGGTTATGGGGTCAGCCTGCCTGAGCTGGGGCCATCATGACTACTTGGGATAACCTGGGGTAGGTAACTTGCTTATTCACTTTTCTCCTGTATTGCCCACACATAACAATACCTACGCCACAGGGTGTATTGAAGATTAAATGGAGGATATATATATATATATCTCCTCCATATATATGTGTGTGTGTATATATATATATATATATATATATATAAAACAGGGCCTCCTGTAAAATCAATGTTACTGCCATTATTGTTAGAGCTATTACTACTAAAGACCTATTATTGTTAGAGAAGTCTCAGTGGGTTGGGGATGGCTCAAGTTTAAGGAAAATGGAAGAAATATGGGTCATCAGAGTGGTATTCTTCATTCTTCCTTTTGACTACCAGGCATCTGATTACTTAGTACTCTAAAAGCAATATTTTATCTCAGTTGGGTGAATGGGTTACTTCTATAGATATCAGGCTACTCTATGTCTCCTCCCATTGCTAAATATATTCTCGTCCAGTGGTTGCTAAACCTGGCCGTGCATCAGAATTCCTTGGGAACCTGATTTTAAAAAAAAGAGAGAGAGAGAGAGACTCTTAGGTCTAAACCTAGAGATTCTTATTCAATAAATTTAAGGTGGAGCTGAGAAAACTGCATTTTTTAAAAAGCTTCCCTGGTGATTCTGATAAACAACCAAATGTGGAGACCTTCACTGTAGTCTACTCAGAAGCCAGGTCAATATGTTTTACTCTTATTGCCCATTGAATAAAATAACATCCAGCTTATCTAATAATAAGAGATTCATAAAAGTGCTAGCCTCCTTTTAATCTTACAGAAACACTCTTATTCATTGAAAGAAGGCATTAATAAGAGTATAACTTCTTTGTTAATTAGTTACTAAAGCATTTTGCAAGGATGATAGCATGAAAGAGCTTGGAATGACAGAGGTAAATTAACTTTTCATCAAACATTAAAAAAGAAAATACCCTTTTCTCAGATTAAATATCACAACGCTTCCAAAATAAGTTGTTTCACCATTATTTACCCTACCCTCAGATACATTTAGGAATGAAAATTATGAAATGAGAATCCAAGGAATTCATGACGGTTTCAACATTACTACTAGGAAGGCTCAAATTTTGATTGTCCAGAGTCCGTTTGTTCTTTCAACAGATTTGTCTGAAAGAATATCAGTCAGCCATATCAGAGAGCCCTATTAGCTTCGTAAAATAATTGTTTATTTAATTAAGACCATTTATAGCTTCTTAGTGCACCTAAGGGTTTATTGATCATTATTGGATAGGAAGTCCTAGAGGAAGAACATTTTAAGCAAAAGGTTGATTTGGAATACAAATAAACATCCCTGAGGTTATAATTTTAAAGTAATTTTACGTGATTTACAAAAAAATTCAAGGGCAGGGCAAGGTACAAGGGCTGGCAAGGTAAGCCCTGGGACCAGGTCAAGAACTGCCACATTAAGTACAGATTTTATCCTGAGAGAAAGGAGGAGCTACTCAGGGATTTTAGTGGTAAAATTTACATTGTAAAAGGGTCTAATACAGTAGTTCTCAACACTGAATACAATATTCGAGTCACCCAGGAGCTTTAAAAGAATATCAGTGTCCAAATCCCCCTACACCAGATTATAATTTAATTGGTCTGGAGTGGGGCCCACACAGCAGCAATTTTCTTAAAAAAACTACCCCAGTTATTTACTATATGGCCGGGGTTGAGAACTACTGCTCAGACTGGAAGCAAGGAAATCAGCAGGGCTGTGGAGAGACGATGGCTGAACAAGGACCCTGGTGGTGGAGATGGAGAAACGTGAATAAAGTTGACAAATACTCAGGTGATAAAATGAACAGGATGTACTGATTGGTTACCTGTGGGAAGTGAGAGAAATATATGAAGTAAAAATTACGTACAGGTTACCCCAGGAAAATGGGCAAATTGTGATGCTGTTCATTGGCCTTAAATTCTATTGGACCTGGGTTTGGATCTGGTTTGTCCATTTTCTATTTTGAGCCTTTGGCCAAGTTATTTAATATCTCTTTGACTCCTCATACGAAATGGAGTCAATTTCACTTACTTCACAGCTGTAGAGATTATACAAGATTACATATATAAAGGACCTAGGACAGTGCCTGTTACACAACAGGTGCTTAATAAATGTTCTTCCCTTCCATATTATAATACAGCTACTCCAGGTGTCCCATTTAAATTCCTAAAGGAACTAAATTTGTTTCAATACATGAAATTATTTTAACAGAGTATTTAACAAATACTATGACTTCTACTTCTCAGAAGATGCAAGACACTTAAAAAGGATGTCTTGGATGTTGGGAAATAGTTTACTATCATTTCTAGAAACACAGATACATTGAGGGAAATCTGCTTCTAATTTTAAGTTATTTCAGAAACAAACAGTAAGGATAGAGAGAGTTTGATAATGAAAGGCTGATCTTAGGAAAAGCATTCTAGTTTCAATTTATAAACACAGGGTCTCAATACCTGGACGGATGCTCTCACCTCGTGGGCTTTGCACTGGCTATTCCCTTTGCCTGGAATGTTCTTCTCCAGAAATCTTCATAGCTAACTCCCATGAGAGCCCTCAAGGTTTTGTTCTCCCTGAACGAGGCCAACTTGATCACCCCACTTAAATCACAACCTCCCCACCTCTGCCTCAGCACTTCTGGCTTCCTTTAACCTCTCACTCTCCTTCTTTTTGTTCGTTTCTGTAGCTCTTATCTTTTTTTGACAAACTGTATAATTTACCTATTTGTTTATTTTTTATTGTCAGTCTATTCCCAACAGGATGTAAACTCCATGAGGGAAGAAATCTAAGATTGTTTTATTAACTTATTATCATTGTGCCAAGGACCTAGAATAGTGCCTGGCACAAAGTAGGTATAAAATGAGTATCTGCTGAATAATAAAAGATTTAAAAATTGCCAACAAAATTCAAAATTCATAGAAGTATATGCTAGTATTGTAAGTAGGCATGCGACTAATATAAAATCAAGTCATCAAAACTGATTAAAAAAGAAAAGGATAGGTGAAGGGGTTGTTGAAAACAAAAATTTTTGTTCAGTAGTACCAATCAGTGCTCTGTTCTTAGAGCATCTGCGCCAGGACTAGTGGAAAACAGGAAAGAGTATGTGTTTTAGGGGGAAAACTAGCTTTGGAAGCAGTACTTTGGGAGTGAGGCATGATCTAGTGATGAAAACAAAGATTAGGATTTAAGAGTTTGCCATTTTGCTTTTAAGTTTGCAGGGATGCTTTCATATGCCAAAGAAGGGCATAAAAATACACTTTCTTATTAACAACTTATCAGGGATACTACCTGTCTAGCTATAGAGAAGATTATAACTTATAGCAGGCTAAAATGTCATTAGTGTTCTTGCTCGCTCTCTTTCTCACCCCCCCATCCCTCCCTCCCTCTTTTCTTATGTCCCTTTCTCTCTTTGTTTCTGAAAACAGGAGAGGATGATGATAATAGTCTGGTCTTTGACAAAAACATAATTCACAATCCAGCCCTGATTTCCTAATCCACAGAAAACTGTGACTCACAGAGAACCAATCTTTCTTCTGACTGAATGACAGCTGCCTTGAAGAGCACAAACAAGCAAGATTACCAGGGCACCAAGGACAGCCTAGGTGGGAACGACTTTATGAATTTCCAGAGAAGAGATTAAATTACATCGTAATGCTCTATCTACGTTACAGAGAACACATAAAAAGGAAAGGTGTTGGAATAATTCCATTTTGCATGGATTTCATGATACATCTGTTCTCTAGTCTAAAGATTTCTAGGAGATAAGAGTAAAATAAATGGGGTTCAGGCAACTCTAGAGAATACAGATTAAGATAGAGAAAATGCCAAAGCAAATAAGCCCGAAGCCATTTAACAAAGCAGTGCCTGTTGATTGATTTATATTTGGTTTACTAATGGGATTGCACACAGAGTCCACTGTGCCGAACTTCTTGCACTTCACATTTGAGACCCATACTTGGCAACTGAAAGCCCAGTAGGGAGGCTGATGAAAGAAGATCAGATAATCTGCAAAGCAGATAATCTGCTTCTCACAATTGAGTATTAGAACAGTCTAGTGGGCCACCTGAGCCCCCGTAGTATACCCTTTCCAGGCTCACAGACAGAGTCTCTCAGGTTATTGACCTGAGCCCAGAGGCATCGTGGAGGTTCACAATTAAAAGGCTTTGACCCAACTTCTGACCTCAATGTCTGCTTCCTGTGGAGAGGGTCTGAACTGGCCTAACAAAATTGCAGACTTAGGAATGCTGTCCAAATTACTTTCATTCTGTCTTCTAGTTCACCAAACCATTAGGATCCTATTTGTTCAGATATATGCTGGCCCACCAGCTCAAAACAGTCCATATTAGTCTTTGTTGTAGAGGGCTTTTGGTGTTCTCAACAATTACTTATCCTTTACTCCTATCAAAAGTGACAATTTTAACACGTGTAATACGTGTCTTTGCAGCTTCAGCTCTATGCTCGATCGATGAATTCAACATCTTTTATTGATGGAGATTTATCAGAAGATTCAGAAAGATCATCAGAACAAACAGGTCTTAGAGGAACAAGACCTCCAATAAAAAAGTTACTGGTTACCTTAATTTTGTAATTGTTGCTGCTGACAGAATAAAGGATATTCAAAACTACGACACTTGGTCTAAAATGCAACAAATATTTCACCTCATTTAATTGCTTGTGACATTGCCTGAATAACTAAGAGGATCAGCCCAATGGGGAGGCTGAGAAACAAGCATCTTCAGAGATGAAAATCCCAGTCTTGACAACCTCTCAGGCAGAAGAAAAAACTGTAAATATACTATGTTGATACTAACAATTAAGTACTTTGTTCAAAATCACTGTATTCTTTCTATATTTTTAATTCTCTCCAAAGAACATGGCCATAAAAGACTATACTCTTTCACTGTGTACTTCTAGACCATCCATCATTTGAGCACTGAGTCAAGAATTACTCCTAGCTGAGAGAGGTAAAGTTCCTGAGAGCCTGGAGAACGGCCCCAGCTCTTGTCAAGTTCTGTGCTGATAGCTTAGAGTTCATTCAGTGATTCAAACTATACAAATACGTGCTTGTCAAAAAACTATCTGTGCGTGTGGACTGCTTGTGTGTGTGTGTGTGTGTGTGTGTGTGTGTGTGTGAGAGAGAGAGAGAGAGAGAGAGAGAGAGAGAGAGAGAGAGAGAATGTGTGTATAAGAATATGAGTGAGTAAGCAAAAGAGAGCTAACTTCCTCTGTTATAGAAAGCTGTTGCAGCAAACTTTGATATCCACTGGGAAGAAAACTATCAAGGATATAAGTTTCAGATACAAGTATATAACTAGTCAAATAAAATTCTGTCAAAACCCAAGTATACTCCGTTAGTTATTATTTCTCCAGGTCAATTTACAACCCTATCAAAAGCAGGAAAAAAATCAACAACAATAATAAAAAATAAGGAAAAAAATATCCCCAGAGCTTTCGGGCATACATGGATTTTCAGACGAGTCATATAGGATGCCTGAGTTAACCATGGATTCACTTATCAAATAAAAATGTGGTAGCAGGTTTGTGATCTCATGTTAATTATACTTGCCAAAGGATGATTATGAAATTTCCGGTAAGTAGAGAGTTTTGCTTTGTAAAAGTTACTTGCCATCAATGCGCATACAGCTACATTTAGGTTAAGTGTTTTATTTTTTTCACATCAGCCAGATTCTGTTAGCTCTTCTTTTTAGTAAAGCAATCCAATTCACAACATACACTTAGTTTCAATTCAACAAATGCTTTTTGACCACGTACTGTATACAGGGCACTAAATGAGATATTGCTAAAAGGTAGAAGGATAAATGGTATCACAATTCAGAATACAGGAGATCTGAGTCTTTTAAAAACTAACCCATTGGGCTTCCCTGGTGGCGCAGTGGTTGAGAGTCCGCCTGCCGATGCAGGGGACACGGGTTCGTGCCCCGGTGTGGGAGGATCCTACATGCCGCGGAGCGGCTGGGCCCGTGAGCCATGGCCACTGAGCCTGCGCGTCCGGAGCCTGTTGCTCCGCAGCGGGAGAGGCCACAACAGTGAGAGGCCCGCGTACCGCAAAAAAAAAAAAAAAAAAAAAAAAAAAAACTAACCCATTTGATTCTTATTTATGATTATTGTACCAGTACACAGAAATATGTAAAAAATGGTACCTCTATATTATTATATCATATTTTTTCTACTTTTCCTTTTTTAACATTACTAACACTCTATTTAGCTAGCATATTGTTCATCTCAACTCCCAGAATTTCAAAACCTTGATAATTTAAACAGATACAGGTCTAAGCATTTATGAAACTTAGTTCCTGAATCCCTAAGGAGTGAAGAAATGCTGGCCTTCATTTTGGAGAACTTTTCAATTTATGCCAATCACTCATTATTATTGGAATTTTATCAGCAGGGACAGATGTAGGTTTTGTGGGACTCGAGGCCTATACAATTTGGGGCTCTTCTTTAAGAAAGGAATGCAAAATTAGTTCCAGGGTGAGGGGTCCTACAGTTTAAGCTTCATTAGCTTCTCAGCAAATCTGTCTCTGGTTTTCAGCCATTAGTAACAAGATTTTATTAGTGACATGATGTAAAACAGAGCAACAAGTATCTGAAACTTAAGTTGGGGCGGAAACATATTTCTCTGAAATTTAATTATAGGAGCTATGTGGACTTTTGTGAAAATGAGCTCCTAAGGCACCGCCCAGAAACCTCTAACATTACCATACACAGCGTCAAGAGAAGGCTCAAGGTTAATCACTCATTTCCCCTTTCAATCTGTCTCAATTACTGTTCTGGGATGCTTCAATTAGTCATTCTCCTTCTCTCCAGGGATAGCGAGAGATTGCAGATAACTCATCCCAAATAGACTTCACAATTTGAATCCCTCCACCCTGCTAAACAAAAATCTTCACTAGAGACAAGCAAGATTTGCTATCATCCACTCTGTATTCTGTCAATGCCACTCTTTCATCAGACAAATAGAAGCCATAAGTCTTCTGGGATACTGGGCCTTCTTTTCTCTTCCCCCAGAGGAGTGAGTTCTTTTTCTGCAACACATTCAGCCCAAGACAGCCGTAGGCAATTTTTCTTAAAACTGCCCTTGGATGGCCCTTTCCAGAAGCCAGCCCCTGAGACAGACAACCATATTATCAATCACCTAGACAGCATTTATCCCTTTTTCTATGCCTGCTCTCCACCTGTCATAAGGAGACTGTTTAGCCCTAGAGTCTAAAATCTGCAAAAGGAGATAGTTCATAACTCTTTAATAAGCATGTGTGGTATCAATAGTTTACAGAAGACTACATAGAAAATAATGATTTCTAAACCCGGAGAAAGTAATGTCTCCTATCATTAGAGAAGGCATTCAATCTCTCTAAATTCATGGGACGAGAAAAAATTCTAATCCAACAAAAGGCTTTGTTACAAAGGTTGATTTTTCTTTCTTTGCAAACAAAAACAAACAAACAAACAAAAAACTAGGTTGTTTGGGTTCTGCTATCATGATATGGAGATTATCTACAGCAGTAGTATAAGTTGACCCTAGGAATGGATAAAGATTTCTAGTTATGTTGACATTTTGGTAATTGTTTACTTTTCTGTAGAAGGACTAAATGTGCTCAAGGACTGTGTAAAGTGGTCTGTTTCTGATTGGTCATTTCTTCCTTTGTGCTATCACTGGATTTACACTATCATAGCACTTGTATCATACTGCAATTACTTTATCTCATGACTGATACACCCATAGACTATAAATTTCTGGGGCTAGGGTACAGGGGGAACACTGGGGCTGTATTCATTTTTGTCTCCTTAGTGATGAGTAGAGTGCTGACACATAGTAGATGCTCAACGTACTGAAGGAGAATCATGGAATGGATAATAGTAAATGGTGAGATTTAAATATTTTAAACATTGACTTGGAATTGTGCTCTTCAATTAAATGTGAATGGCAGGGAGCCCAATATTTTAGGAATCAACATGGTATTTTGAAAAACAAATAATGAAGCTACTTTATAAAGACCTGGCACAAAAGATGTTCTCTATGGAAGCAAGCAGTGTTAAGTATGGAGTGATTTTTAATACATGGTAACTTCTGTTTCTGGAAAAACCTTTCAAAAACTAGAGATTAAAAAATTCCAGATGTGTTTAAAATTACATCATTTATTTCAAATTTCTTATAAAATTGACACTGTAAGTCCTGACTTTCCTTTTCATAATATTTGTATTTCTGCACGAGAAAAATACAAAACTCAGTCAACTTATGAAACTCTTCTCATCTATGAGCCCAAGATATCTCAAGACAGAATTATATCAATATTGAAAGGATGGAAAGAGGAGGATTAAATCTAATCAATATTGATGACACTTTCATTTATATCATCTAACCTCCTGTTGGTACCACCTCCTCTTTGCATGACTCTAACTTGTTTTTGCAAGCAAGCCTCAAAAACAAATCAATGTTCAATTTGTCTCCTTATCTAGTTTGTGCTCTGCTCTCTCATCACACAATTTAAGTATTTTTATTGTATCAGTGACCACTGTAGATCGTGCTTACAATCACGACTCCAGAAGGAGGCAGGACGCAACTAGACAAGATTAGTTGGCTCAAGCTGATTCTAGGAGACTAAGTGGTTCTATAATAATATTGGGAGGAGGCCATAGCCTAACTCCTGGGGACAGAAGGTCCTGCACTCAGGATCCTTCCAGACCTCACCCTACGTGCCTCTTCATCCATTGTTCATTTGTACTCTTTTTAATAAACTGGGAAAAAAATGGAAAAAAATATTATTTCATATAATAGTTACATAATTATTATTTTGATACAGGTGCTGGTCTGTGTTCTGCATATTAGAAAAAACCAAAAACTGTTTCTTTCAACTCCCTTATGAGATAGTTTCTTCCACTATTGTCCCCTATTATAGTTGAGACACCTGAGGCTCAGGAAGACTAACAACTGACTGCTAATCTCACTGAGGTTCAATCTCAGTCTGCTTCCAGAATCTGTTCTCTTTGAATAATGATGAACATACTGATGACAACAGCGAAGTAACAATAATAGCTAATACTCAGGCAGCACTTATTAGGTACCAGCCATGTTCTAAGTACTTATATGTATTTATTCACTTACTGAACAATCAACACTAGACTGAAAGTCAAAAAAAGACCAGAATTCCATTCCGACTTCTGGTGCGATTAACTCCAAAATTTTGAGGAAGTCTCTTCAACCATTCTGGGTCCCATTTTCCACAGATACGCATTGAAGGTATTGTACCAGATGATCTCTGAGGTCTAACATCATATTTATAGTTGGCCCACTCAGAATAGGACAGAAGAGGCCCTTGAGATGAGTGTGGGTACTCGAATGAAATTATATTCTTGTTCTCAAAAAAGTTTTATACTAAGTCAAACAATATCAATGATTGAACATTAACAAAGATCTCACACAGTGCTCAAAACTGCCATTTGGTGGATTAACGCAGAATGCAATATTACACTTGGTAATTGCTATGGCTGAATTGTGTTCCCCCAACCCCAAATTCACATGTTGAGTCCCTAATTCCCACTGTGTCCCTATTTGGTGATAGGGCCTTCAGGATGTAATTAAGGTTAAATGAGGTCGTAAGAGTAAGGTCTTAATCAATAGTGCTGGTGCCTTATAACAAGAGGAAGAAACACCAGAGATCTCAGTCTCTCTCCACAATGTGAGGACACAGTGAGAAGGTGGCCATACACAGGAAAGAAAGAGATCCTTCACCAGGAACTGAATCATCTGGCACCTTGATCCCGAACTTCTTAGCCACTGTGAGGAATAAACTGATGTTTTTTAACCTACCCAGTCTATAGTATTTTGTTAATGGTAGCCTGAGCACACTAAGTAATTAAAAAAAAATTCCTAGAAGCTATAAAGGAAGAGACTGCTAAATTTAATTGCATATTAAACAACTTTATATGAAAAAATAGTCAAAAGATAAATGAATTAAAAAAATTTGCCACACATGTAACAGGCTAGATTATTATTATATGAATAGCTTATGAAATCAATATAAATGATTAATGATAAAATTGGTAAAAAGATACGAACATTTTTCTATCTTTGGTGCCTAGCACTGTTCCTTGAGAGAAACCAATGGTAAAGAAGCTAACGATTAATTGAACTAAATACATAAACTATGTAATTTTATTATCCCTCTTTGTTAGGTTTTTTTGTTTGTTTGTTTGTTTTTTGCGGTACGTGGGCCTCTCACTGTTGTGGCCTCTCCCGCTGCGGAGCTCAGGCTCCGGACGCGCAGGCTCAGCGGCCATGGCTCACGGGCCCAGCCGCTCCGCGGCATGTGGGATCTTCCCGGACCGGGGCACGAACCCGTGTCCCCTGCATCGGCAGGCAGACTCTCAACCACTGCACCACCAGGGAAGCCCCCCTCTTTGTTAGGTTTTTTAAAGCACATAATATATATATAGATATACCTATATGGATATGTATATACAGTGATTTAGATAATAAGGTTAATTCTACACATAGAATTTTATAGGAATACAAAATCAGAATATTGTATTAAAAAAGAAAAAGGTAGGAAAAAGTTAATGAAGATTTTAAAAACTGTTCAACCTCATTTATAATTAACAATAAAGAATATAAGTAATAAAGAATTGATAAATACACATCTAAACCAGGTAATATTTTCTCTTAATGAATTTACAAGTCAGTAATACCCACTATTGGTGAGGGTGTGGCAAAAACCCTCTCACACTATTGAAAGGAGGGTAAATGGTAGAGCCTTTTAAGAGGGAAATTATCAAAATTAAAACTATAAACAGTTTTTGGCCCAGCAATTCTACTTCTAGGAATTGTTGCTAATAATATGCTCCAAAACCAACCAACGAAACATCAAGATAAATGTACACTAATGTTCATGACCAGTTATTTGTAACAGTAAAAAACTGAAAACAACCTTACATGGTCATTCATGGGGAATTAGTTAAATCCAGTATGATATACCTTGCCAGTGGACTCGTAAGCAGATGTTTAACAGAACAAAGGAAGATTGGATTGAGTTAAGGAAAAAAAAAAGCAAGACCCCTAGATATATTACCATTCGTGTGAATTTTTGAAAGTACACACATATGCGTGAGTGTGTACACACAGATATGATACTGGTATTGTCATAAATATTTTTCTGGTAGAAAACATGAGAAACTTAACAATGGCTATCCATAAGGAGAGGCTTGGGAAGGATACTTTCATTAACCGTTCTATTTTGTGTGTGCACCTGTAATATATATTTAAGAACATAATTCTTCAAAACAGAGCATTTATATAAGAAGTCTCTAAATCATGGGTCTATCTTTAATAATTTCTAAGGATCAACCACCCTTCCTGAAAAGAATTCCTCAGCGTGTTCAACAATCAGTGTGGCAGACAACTCAATTAAGTCAGCATCTTGTTCTTTCCTTAGCAATTTCTCTTCTACAAACAAACAAACAACACCTGGAGTTTTTCCTGAGCTCTCTATCCTCCTCCTTGTTCCTTCAAATGCAATCAGTTGCCAACTCCTATGGATTTTCTCCCATTCCCCTGCTTCTCCCCTCGTGCAGGTGTTCGGTATCTTCAACTAGATAATGGTAGTAGTAGAAGGAGATGTTACTGAGTTCTTTTGCGTGTCAGGTACCTCATATGCTCTGCTCTTGAATCCCTACAGCAATCACAGAAGGTTGGTATTGTATTCTGTTGGCATGTACTCCGTGCCTATTAATACCTTCTGCTATCCTGGCCCTTCAGAGATCCTTTCTCAAGCATGTTGAATTCTCACCACTTCTGGTATAATCCATTTACTGTTTCCTTTCCTTGGAATGTCCAAATCTATCCATCCTTCAAAGTCCTGTAGTCTACGAAGGCTTCCCTTCTCGCTTTTCCTTCTGATGTCTGTGCCTCTATTATACCACTTTTTGCTTTCTTCTTGGCACCACGATTAATTATGTATATGTCTCACATCCCCAAATAGTCCACGAACACCTGAGGACAAGAAGTGTGTCCAATAGCAACTTGTATTTTCACAGGGCTTAGCATAGCTCCTTGCAGATAGGAGACACTCAACAAACATCTGCAAAATCAACCAGCAGGATCACTGAATAAATGTTTGTTTATGAGAGAAGCAGAAGGAGGTTCTGACCCTGTCAGCAACTCTTTTTGATTTTCTACGAGTCACTTAACTTTAGTAGTGATAATACTGATGATAAAATAATAGCTCTTTCTTTTTCAAGACTAGGCACTTTACATATACTGTGTCATTCAGTCCTTTCAACAGCCTTATGAGGTAGACAGTATTACCATATTCCAAGAGGAAACAAGTGTAGAGAGATCGAGCAACATGTCCAAGGTCACACAGGTGAGCTGTTGGCTTGTGATTTCTGTCTTGTTCATCTTTGTATTGTTTTTATTGCTCGCCTGACCTTTCGTGTGTGTTCAATAAATTGTTTGAAAAATGCCTTTTTAAAAAGTGGGTATTTCTTCAAGGAGAAAACGTTTTTCTTTTTTCCTTTTCTTTTTATTGTATCTATATGAGAGGATGGAGGTTAGCTAGACCTACTGTGGTAATCATTTCATAATATATGTAAATCAAACCATCATGCTGCATGTCTTAAATGTACACAGTGATGCATGTCAATTATTGCTCAGTGAAACTAGGGAAAGAACTAAAACTAAATAGATAGATAGATAGAGAGGTAGATAGAAAGACAGGTAGATAAAATTGGGTGTTTCTTTGTACCTGCCTGGGCTTTTATGAATTCAATGACTCATGCTATTGAGCCAAAAAAAACCCCAAACAGATAATTAAAGAAAAGCTGATACTTTCTGTTATACACAGAAAGCGACATATTGATCTTTGGGACTCTCTGATAGGTTGGTTTGGCTTTTCAGTTGTTGATTTATCATGAATAGCAGCAATACTTAGAGAGGCACTGCTTGAAACATATGCAAAATTAAGGGGCTTTTTCTTTGGGGGGTTCTGGTGATGAGCTAGGTAATTTTAGCTCTGCTTTTATAATTGGCAATTCCACCAAAATCCCTCAGATGGACATGTGTGATTTCTCTATTAAACATTTTATATTACCTTGGACAATGCTCAGGCCCAGAGTCCAGTGTCAGGGCCCTTTGTTACCATACTGGGGATCTGGTGCCTATTTCTCACAGGTCTGAGAGTCAGTGGGCCAGGTACAACCTTTCTGGCTGACCAGGGCTGCGGAACCTCAAATAACTGGGCTACAGTTTGAGTTCTCTTAAATTCTGATGCCAAATTAACTGATAGGTTTTGCTCTTTAAATGAAAAAAGGAAAAAGGTTTTGTGCATAGAACAACTTGTATCAAATTTTGTTTCCCTGAATTATACAGACATTCTCCCAAACTATGGCTATGTTTTAGTTTTGAATATATATGTTTAATAAGCTATATTGACTCTTTTAAGAGCAGTAAGTAGCCAAGACAAGTAGCAGACCAACACCTCCAGAGAGAACTTCAGCCTCCTTGTCCAGTCTTTATGGCCAAGGTCAGGGGATCAGCTTCAAAAATAGTGGCAGGGGGCAGGGAAGGGGGAAGTGAATGGCTGTTTACAGATATAAACTCCAGATTTGGAACTGGGAAGCCTGGTGAGATGGTCTTCTGGCTCTGAGATGTTGGGCACATCACTTATCTAGCCTCTATAACCCTCAGCAAAAAATGCAGGGGTCCATTCTTCCCTGGGGCAGCTGATAGGATTTCTGATTGTGGGTGTGAAAGCACATAGCACAGTTACGTAGCTTAAGAAATGCTCGATAAATGTTGGTTGAATGCAAACTATGGGGACTCAAAACATATTTTCTTAAGGATTAGGACAATGAAAAGTGTAATAGTATATGCATTACTAAAGTGTATGTGTTCGAGTTTTAATCTTTTAGTAAAATTTGTTGTAGACATCCTAGATTCTGCTATTTGAAGGATGACATATTTTATACCTCACCCTGAGCCAATAATAAATGTGTGTGTCCAGTGAATGAACAAATGAATACATGACTAAAAAATGGGATTTTGGGTTATAAACATACCAGTTCACAAGAAACTGTATTAAAACTAACAAAAGGCAATTGGAATGTTTTATGGTTTCAATTACTGATAATATTGCTAAAGCTAGTACATATTAAGGGCTTAAATTATGCTAGCTTTGGGGAGTTGTAGGGTAAGGATATGGAATACATAAAAGATAGTCATTTAAATCAGAATCCTAGAACTGGGAAGGTTCTGAGTAGGAAGTGCCAAGAAAACATGAGCCATTTTCCCTTCCAACTTTACCAGTTATATTGCTTGTAAGTTATTTAAATGCACTGAGTTTAAACATGCCTGTACTGCAAATACTTTTTGGCTTTTAATTCTAACTTCAGGTATAGCAGACATAAAGACACAAAATTCAAAATGCAGAAAATGGAAATAATGGAAATGGTGGTATAGACAGAGAATATAAAAGCAAGAAGGCTTTAGGAGAAACTGATGCTCAGAGCAACCTGAAAGGGAAAAGGAAACAGACAAACAAAGCTTGATCTATTTTCATTAAGAAGAGAGACAGATACTGAAGCTAGAAAGGGCAATATCATCTTCCTAGTAAAATGTCGATGTGATATGTAAGTGAAATTTCTAATTGTTTATAAAAGACGACGTACACATGTCATCTCGACTTGTAAAGAAAATTTCTGCTTTGCTCAAAATAGGATATGTAGACCATATAAACTCATGCACTTAGTACAACAATTGGTAACGATCTAGAATTTTTATCTTTATTGTAATTCTCATATCCATATTAATATAAAGGATGCCAGAGCTTTTAAATACTGGCCCCCCAAATTTGAACACTACAAACGTGTAAAGAGGAAAACAATGTCAGGTATCCATTTGTGACTGTGCAAATCAATGTCTCTAAAAAGAGCAGTCTGGACTATGGGTTATTCTTGTTACCAAAAAGGAAAACAGCCAGTGTGACCATCAACATGGAGAAAAAGCGCAAAGTAAAAACACTGCTAAAAGCAAAGAGAATTCTTGAACTCTTTGACCTAATTTGAGTTGAGAAATAAAGTTGAGAAATAAAGTCCCACCACTCACATCTTTGGGGCCGTGGAGCTGGATTTCATTGAGTAACTAACTGGTCAGTGGTGGGACTGAGCTACACAAAAGACAGATGAAGTCTTTCATTCTGAAGGCTAATATACCTGCTCTTAAGGTCCCCAAACATCCCTAACTCTAATCAGTAATTGTCATTAAAAGCTCTCATTATGTGAAGTAAGTGTAATTAGAGCACCTTGCCCTCACAGGGTGTACTGCACGGAGAAGGCTGGAAGCGTTCATAAATTAGTGTCAATTCACTCTGCCTCTATCTACCATGCATTCTGCTGTGAGGGGGAAAAATCGTATTTATACACATTAAGTCAAAAGCCCACTGGCCCTTACAAAATTAGCCTCAACGCTAACTGTGGTTATTTGAGGGACTCCCTATTTCATTATGTGTCTCAGAAATAAAAGAGATAAAGTTTGCTGCCATCAATAACGCTGAACATATCTGCTGAATCCCGCAAATTCCAAGAAATTAATTATTCAAAATCTTGTGGGAATTTTGTCATGGTGGAGATATGACTTGTCTGCAAACGGAGCTCAGGGGATGCTCAGTATGATCGAGCCCTGTATATGTCCACAACTGCTGCATTCATCACGACGTGGAGAACACAGCATTCTCCTATATCTCTGCAATTCCTGAAAACTTGGAATTTATATTATAAAGTCGGTATGCACAACACAATACATTCCCAATCTCTTATGAAGAGTAATCATGATATGTCATTATAGCTGATAGATTAAAGGGATCGGTAAATATATTTTCTCTTCCTCACCTCTTAAACATACATGCCATAACTCAAAAAACATTGAAATTGAATGGTCAGAGGCAGAAGATAGGAGAGAAAAACATATTGGTCTCTCTCTTGGGAGATAGAATGTGTGTGTGTGTGTGTGTGTACACAAACATACATGCATGTATATTTATATGTATATATGTGTGTATATGTACACACATGTGTTTATATATATTTGCACATATATGCATATACTCATACACACACACGCTCATATAATTCTGAACCGCAGATTTACTGAAAACCTAGAAATTGGCAATGCCAATTTTATCACTGACTGGCATCCCAGGGACCAACACCCAAGAAGGTGACACTAGCAAAAAAATCCAGTATTTCCCCCAAAAGGTCCCTTTACAGATGAGCCAAATCCTTGATGAAAAATTTCAAACCATTGTCAATACTTAAGCCAGAATAATCTTTCTAAAACTGAAATCTAATCATGCCATTCCCCTGTGGAAATTCTTCTTATTGTCCTTAGAATAAAGGCCTAAATCCTCCTTAACAAGGCCTACAAGACCCTGTGTGATCTAGCCACCCCAGCCTACCTCAGCCTCATTTTAAGGCATTCTTCATTTTCTGAGCTCTAGGCACAGGGGCTTTCTTTTAGTTCTTTAGACACATCATGTGCCCTGTCTCAGGGCCTTTGAACATGGTGTTCTTTCTTATAAAATGCTCTCCACTTAGCAAATCCCTACCATTGTTCAGATCTCAGTTTAAAAGTCAATTGCTCACAGAAGCCTTCCCTGACCCTCCCTCTCCCCCTCAAAAACAAATAGGTAATAATCACTAAATGTTCCTGTGTGCTAGGCACCATGCCCAAATTTTCACAACAGCCGAAATTAGCATTATTATTATCTCCATTTACAGATGCGAAAATGAGTCCCAGAAAGATTAATATGCAAGAGTATACAGCTTGTAAATGGTGGAAGAGGAACTCACTGATGTCGTCCCCTTGGTGTAGTCTCTCTTCACACGCTACACACTTCGATTAATACTTAGCACATAATCAGTTGCTTAATGTTTGCTTTCCACACTAGAATGTAACCTCCATAAAGGCAGTAAAGGCAGAACAGGTTCTATCTTGTACTAAGATACTGTGCTGGTACTGGGAACGAACACAGAGGTAAACAAATGTTTCTTGTTGCATGAATGAACGCATGACATATCAAGTCATTTTGAACACAAAGAAAAGAAAGGCTAACTAAAAATGCTCATGATAAGTTGCTACCTATGCAATTCTAGCACTGAATGTGGAATGCTGAAATAGGCATAACTTGTACTATATGAAGTCGAATCAAGTCCACAGTAAATATAATTGGAATAGGAAATGCATGAAGCATGTGTTAGAAAGAGGCAAGGCAGTGTACACATCGAACTCCATACTGAAAGCTACTAGTAAGAGTACTCAGAGCACTTTTTGAAAATTCAGTTCTCTGTAGTTTTCAGAGTCAGCTTGATAGCTGCCAATTCCAACTTCAAAGTATAATTGGTATGGCCACTGTGGAAAACAGTATAGAGGGTTCTCAAAAAGCTAAAACTAGAACTACCATATGACCCAGCAATTCCACTCCTGGGTATATATCTGAAAAAAACAAAAACACTAATTTGAAAAGATACATGCACCCTAATGTTCATAGCAGCATTATTTACAATTACCAAGGTATGGAAGCAACCTAAGTGTCTATCAAAAGATGAATGGATAAAGAAGATGTGGTGTGTATATATA